>NW_017299961.1:250208-270079 GCF_001594075.2 Trachymyrmex cornetzi
AAACCCGATCGGGCCGAAAACGCTATGAGATTCGTACAAGCAGATAGTCATTTCGCGTGCGGCTCTTTTTCACATTACTTTTTGAACTCTTATCGCGAAGAATACCAAATATAATACGAAACGTTGTACATAATGAATAATTAAATCATACTAGTAATCGTATTATACGAATATTCATAAAATACAACATTTCGTATTATATCTAGCACTTTTTGCGATTATTATGTTTCAAAAAGAAATGTGAAGAAGAGCGGCACGCGACACGGCTGCTTGTTTGTATGAACAGTATCACACGAGGACACGAGTCATAAAAAAGCAATGTTAATATGAATACTCTCGTGCAAATAACACAATTCCTGCTTTTACAATTAATATAGTTTAATAATTTAATTAATTTTTTATTTTTGTGCACCTTTTATTTACGATCCGTTCAAAAATTAACCATAACTTTGGAACTATTTATCGGTAATAAAAGATACATTTATCTTTTTGATTAGTCTCTATAGCCTATTTCATTGACTCTAATCATATCTTACAGACATCATCTATGTATAAATAAAGATTCAGCCCTTTTATCTGCTCTGATTTTATTTCGTATTAATAACGAATTGCAAACGCGTGTTTGATATTCGTTTCTAAAAGTTAATCGATTGCATAGTAATTGAATAGTAATATAGATAATAGCTATATATTATATTTTTCAGATTATCTTCCCTCTCACGGGTACAACCTTGACGTGGTGGGAGGGCTCAGTATCCAGAGGATATTTATACGAAAAGAACGATTTTTTCAAATCTAAAAATTTTCGGATCTATCTAGATAAATTTTTAGATATCGAGTAAAATCGCTCTCTTCGTGTAAAAATCCAATAGGGAAGCTAACGTACCCTCGTCGCCGATTTATTTGAAAATGAACGAACCGCAGCCGGTTCGTCGCGTCGCGCGTTTGTTTCGGGAGTGCCGTTCAAGTTATCGGACTCAAGTTATAGTCCGCGCGCGATTATAGTCCATTATTCGCGAGTGTTTGACGCGAGTGTCCTGTGCGAGAGGATGCAATTATATTCTGAGAGGAGGAGGAGGTCTGGGAGAGACATCGGGCACCGGTGAAGCAACCTAGCGGTAAATATTATTTTTTATTTGTGTAAAATTAACCTTTTTTCGCTTGTTTTTAAATCATTTTATTTGACAATTATTAAAAAATGATTACTTTTAAATCATTGTTAAATAAAATGATTTAAATAATTCTATATTCTCTCTCTCTCTCTCTCTCTCTCTCTCTATAAAATGATTATATAAAATAATTCTATAAAATAATTGTATATTTTCTAAAGTAATTATATACAATACGTATTCTTTAAAATAATTATATATTTTTTTAAAGATCTTAGCAAAAATAAATTTGTATAAAATTTTTAAATAATTTTTAAGTAACTCTCCTTTTATTTAAATTACATAAAAGGAGAATTACTTACAATTTAGATAAAATACTTATATATATTCCAAAACAAAAATAAGAAAGAGCATACGGCCATATACGCAAGTTATTATTCGCACAAGTCGTATATTTAAAATACAATTACATGTAAACGTTTCGGTCAAATCGTGACCATCGTCAGAACCATCAAGAGAATGCAAATGTTAATAAATATAATTTAGCACAGTAGGACGTCGCAGTACAAAATTCCAAAAATTAATTGGCCAGCCGGGCCAGCCAGCCAGCCTGCCAGCCAGCCAGCCAGCCGGCCAGCCAGCCTGGCCAGAGCTGGATCTTCGTTGCTTTTTAATAATTCAATCTTGAATTACTAATATATACTATATATGTACTTGCATATATATCATATTGTAGTCTTTTTCTAACTGCGCGCCGAAATGTTTTTCCGGATTAAATAAACGCAATTAAAACTATTCTAGTAATCGCGAATTAAATTGACAAGCAATTATTAATCGCGATTAATAATTTGATGCTACCATCAAGCATCATATATTACAAAGATGTTAATATATAAAGACTACAATATGGTATATATGCAAGTACATATATAGTATATATTAGTAATTCAAGATTGAATTATTAAAAAGCAGCGAAGATCCAGCTCCGACCGTAATAGGCAGTTAAATTTCTAGTATTAATTGAGTTTCTCAAATATACGGTCAAAAAATATAAATATATAATTTATTAAAATAATTTTGTGCCACGCGTATGTCGCACACAAGTGTTAAAATAAAATTACAATTAATATAATATTTATTGTAGCATCACTTACCCATTAAGCAAAGTAAGTCATATATCATGATTCTATTGATATTACTGCTTTCTAATTGCTTATAAAGATGCAATAACTGTATCTTTAGTTTTCTTTCATTTTCAATGTTTGATATTATATCAATCTTTATTCTATGTATATCATTCTCTATTATCGCCAGCTTCGCTTCAAATTTACGTTTCCAATCGAGCATCTTGGAAATAACATTATTTATTTCTTCTTGGCAAGATTTTTGCCTCTCAAATTTATCGGCAATTTTTACGTCAGAAGCTTTGCAACTTTGTAATTGTTCCTTCATATTTATGAATAATATGAATAGCAGCACAATGTATATTCCTGTGTACATTCTAATTTTTTATGGAAGATTTGTAAAATAATATAATAAATAATATTAGTTAGGAATTTATGAAAAAAAAACGTATAATTTAAATATATTTAGTTTAAATTTAATTTGCATTAGAGCAAATATTAATTTTTATAAAATATAATCTTATTGAAGCTTTAAAATTTTAATTAGCATTTTCAAACATACTAACATAAACTAGATAAATTAGCATTTAACTTTTGATATATTTAAATGAAATGAAAACAAAAAAAGTTAAAAATTCTTTTAATCTTGTTTCAAATTTAATACGCGATATTGTGCTATACTAACAAGATAATTAGAAATTAATTCTTAATAAATTATTAATTAATAATTAGTTATCGATAAAGAGTAATAATGAAATGTCCAATTGATGTGTATTTTAAATTCGAAATAATTCAAATTTATACAATATAATCGACAATATGATACTTAAAAACACTAAAATATTAATTCGTCATTACTTTAAACGGTTTGAAATAATTTTAATTTTAAATACACATATGGTTGTCTTTTTTTGTAATTTCTTAAATAGAGAATAAAAATAAAAAGTAAAATAATTAATTTTTTCACGTATTTGATTATATGTCAATTGTATTTATTACTGGTTTTATAATATTATACGCACGGAACTCTATTAATTACTTCTTTTACCTGAGATTCATGATGTTAAAAATGAGCTTCTCACTGAAATATGGCAGTATTAGATTTTCCTATGTACTAAGAACCAAAGTTAATGAAAATTTTAATAAGATATTTTGGAAGATTGTGAATAGATACTCTGCTTCATTTTTGTAACATATGTGTATAATAATTTTGCAGCAAGAAACTGAGCAGCAAAGACAAAACGTATCTACTGAAGCGAAATCGAAAAATATCAGATTATATGCCTTTCTTGCGAGGTCGTATAACCTAATGTTTACAAACTTTTTGTATTAAATAGAGAGTGGGGTACATATTGAAGTGCCTTTAATTTAGCCAATCGAATATTTACAATAACTTGTAAAATATAACAAAAGGAAAGGAAATAATTGCAGTGCAACATATATTTAACATAAATTTACATAGGAAAATTATGTTAACACGTTTGGCTGATACATAATTATAAATAATTGTAGACATTTTGAAAAATTTAAATTTGTGGAGATGTAGATCTTGAAAAATATAAATTTGCAATTAGATATATTTACAAAGTATATACTTAGTATATAAACAGCTACAAAACAAATCAAATGTATACAAATTTTTAATATTAAATAAAGTCGGGTATCTAACCTAATCTAACGATCTCGTTTAATATCTCCCTAAAAAAGACTATCTGATGATGAAGATATTTCAATAATATTATCTGAGGGAGACATTTTACGATTTCGACCATCATTTGTTTGACTTCGACAAAATTCACGAAAAGACATTCTTTTACCATCTCGACCACCAGTTTCAAATTCGATGTCTGTTTCATCATATATATCATATATATTATATTTTTGCTTCGATGTGGATTGGAAGGCTCTTTTGGTTTTCATTCTTTTGGAGGCTTCTCTAACCTTCCTCTTCTGGTTTCTCATGTTCCTTTTGTTAATCTTCATCTTGCGTTTGTCATTTTTAAGTTCTTCTTCAGAAGAATTGCTTCTGTAAGTTTTCCATTTTTTATTATTTTTATTCCGATATTGAGAAATACATTTTCCTGGAGGAATAGAAGTACTTTCTGTCTTCCTAGAAGCATTAGGAAGTTTTGGCTTAAGCCAACTCATAAGCCTGATTGGTGATAGTTCGAAAGATAATCTAAAATGCGGAGAAGTCTTCCTAGGATTCCTCGAATATGTTTTGACAGACTGATCCCGACGAAAGTTTGTTGTCTCGAGAAAGCTAATGTTTTCAGATGTTTGTTTAGGACTTATTTCTAGCTTCTGTAACGAAACGTGTGCTTTTTCATTGCCTTCATAATCTAAAACAGCAATTTTTTTATATATAATTATATATATTTTAAGCAGAAAGAATATTTCATAAAAAAAGATTTAATTGCAAAAGTATATTGAAAGCATTAATTGATATAGGATAGGCTATTTTAATAACGTCCTCATTTTAATGTTCAATATTATGTAAAAAATCATATATAATTTAATATTTAAAAAAATGGAGATGCTTCCATGAAACTTTGAAAAATCAATTTTAACATTTGATGTTATTATTAGGCGTATCCTTCAAATAATACATTTTAGGTTTGAAACATTTTTCTGAAAGGCATAAAAAAAATATTTAGGTAGAAACATTAAAATAGCCCATCCTGTAGATAGATGTGCACAAATAGAGATATATGTAAATAATAAATGATATATAGGTAATAAAAAAAATTAATTAACCAGCGATGATTAAAATAAAGGTAATAATATAAGATAAATATTATTATATAAAAATTAAACTATTAGAACCTGAAAAGAATTATTAGATAGTTATCAATAATTGTGTAATAGAATTTTGACAATTATTTCCGATAAAATACTTTACATAAAACATATACCAAATATTATTTCATCTTCGATTGCCTCCTCTGAATTTCGTATTTCCGATGGTAACAAATTCACCGGAAGCAGCTCATCTTGTAGTATGATATCATTCTTTTTTGAAATTAAATGTGATCTTTTTCTAAAGGACCCTAGAATCGGTGATTCCGGCAGAATTTCTTCATATATTGTCGGCGCATCTCGAGTTTTCTCCGGTGTACTGCTCGGATCTTCAAATAGTTTTATGTGCTCGTCCTTTAAGGTGGATAGAGAACATATTGAGTCTTCATTAATTGATTTTTCCGATTCGGTTTCCCATTCATTATCCTTGTTTCTTATTTGAGTCACTATTAGCTTTCTTTTGACAGTTTTTTTCTTGCTCTTTAAGTTTTTCTTTCGTTTCTCTGTTATACAAAGAATACATTAGTTTTACAGTGTGGATCTCATACAGTTAAATATACTTTAATATTCGACAATTTGAAAACTATTTCTGTAGAAGATTCTAAATACATCTTTTCCTAACTTTAATTGGCATTAACCATTTAAAGATTGATTCATTAATTTTATTGGTTTGGCTTCCCATTCGCTGTCAGAGCCTTCCATTCTCCATTTTATGTTTGATCTCTTTTTTTCCTTCGAGTATCTTTTGTGCTTGTTTTCCAGAACTAAAATAAATTAATTTAAGTATTTATATATATTTTACAAAGTATAACATATTTATTTTAATTTTTAAAAAATTGGAGATATCTTTCTAAAATTTTTATTTTTTTAAATTTCAGTTACATAATATAATAAATATTAGGTAATTAGGTAGATATATATACTTTTAATTGCTTTTGATATACTTTTAATTCAATTTGTTATTATAATAATATTATTAAAAGGTAAATTTTTAACTTATTGTTAGACTTAACGACTTTATTTCAATCGAAAATCTATGATATGAAAAGTTGTAAAAGTATAATCATGAGTATATGTATAATAATTTTTTCCTCACCTCGTATCAGTGACCCTAAATTTCTTGTAATTTTACCTCCACTTGAAGAAGAACCTGTACCAATCTCAGATAAAGATATACTGCCAGGCTTTATTGGAGCCGATTTGATTGGCGTGCTTGAAAATACATTAGCTATACTGGCACGTTTATGTTTCTTATTTTTATCAGATGTGTGAATTATTTGTGACATATTACTGCAGATCACTGAACACGTAATTAATATGTTGGAACACTTTCACAATTAATATGTTGGAACACTTTCACAATTAATACTTTTGACTCTGATATCTGCGTTCGTTTGATGATCCATTCAGCGACTGAGTCTTGACCGTGAGTCTTGTAAAAGTCGACGGATAGAGAGTTTCTCTCAAGGTTTGTATACAAATCCGTGTCCGCGGTCTCCTTCGCCATATTATGAAATAAATATATCGTGATTATACTGATTACTAAGAAATTGTTATTTGGCAATCTAATATTTAGATATATCATTTAGAAGTGATAAAAATGAGAGAATTTGTTATGTTCTTTTTTTCGAAAATATTTTATTAGAAACTTCTTACACAAAGTATTTTGCATGCATATATTTTTAAAGCAACTATGTGTTTTCTTTCTACTAATTGATTCATCTTATTATTTTGTTCATAAAAGTATTATGGTAATATTATCAAAAAATTAATAGTTTACGAGTTATTTAACATTTTATGCCAATATATGCCAGAATATGATATAAAATATCGAAAATTATTAGTTTTTTTATATTAGTACCTTAATACTTTTATACTCAGAATAATTAGAGGAACCGTATTGTGTAAAAAAAAATTATACAGTTTCATTTAAAAAAGTTGAAGTGACCCTGAAGTCTCAAGAAATATGACCTTGAGAAAAATTATTTGCTTATCATAATATGTGCCTCTTCGAATCGAACAATTTTCTCCTGTGGTATTTTCTCGTATCATTAAAAACAACGAAGATACGTTAGATAATCAAGTTAGAAGAAACACCCTGTATATGAAATATGTTCACATACATGTATCCTTCTTTATTTTATAAAATTATTGTTTAGTATAATAAAAATAATGAAATAGGGAAAAAGTACAAAAAATAATCACAAGGATAATTTTCGCATTGTTTGTTTTTAAAAAAGTCAAGTTCGGGTAAATGTTAAAAAACTATACATAATTATACATAATTATGTATAATTTTATATATAATTAAGAGCAATTCTTTTATATATATATCAAAGTTGCCACAGACCTGGAAAACCGGGAAAACCGGGAAAAGTAAGGGAAATTGAAATTAGTCATGGAAATCGGGAAAAGTCAGGGGAAAATGTAAAAAAGTCTGGAATTTCGAAATTTGCTCACAATTCCCTGAAACTGTTCCTATTCCAAATAATCGTTATAATTTTTTAAATTATATATGACGTTTACAGTCAAATACGTTCAAAATTTGTGTACTTTAAATAATTTTAATAAAATAATTAAAATTATATTTAATTCGGTATTCGTATTTGTTTCCTCTTTTTCGTCATAAATGCATTCTTTTTTTCCAAAACTAATTAATTTTTTGCTGTGGCTTGAATTTGCATCCAAAATTGTACTATGCTACTAAACTTTTTCTGCGTTGTTTTTAATAATATAGACTAGCTTTCCTACAATTCGTGAGTCTAAATATTAAAATTGACATATTTTATATTACACTCATGGAAAATTTTCTATTTCCATCTGGAAAACCTGGAAAAGTCAGGGAATTTTAAAATTCATTTTCTGTGGTAACCTTGAGATAATAGTTACATATTACATTTCTCAGATTATCTTCCCTCTCACGGGTACACCTTGACGTGGTGGGAGGGCTCAGTACCCAGAGGATATATACGAAAAGAACGGTTTTCTCAAATATCCAAAAATTTTCAGATCTATCTGAATGATACATCTAGATAAATTTTTATTGAGATATTGAGTAAAATTGTTCTCTTCGTGTAAAAATCCAATGACGGGGAAGCTAACGTACCCTCGTCCGCCGATTTAATTAAAAGTGAACGAATCGCAGCCGGTTCGTCGCGTCGCGCGTTTGCTTCGGGAGTGCCGTTAAAGTTATCGGACTAATGGACTAACTTTTAACAAAACCCATTCGATGGATTTCTATTTCGACAATGAAATCATATTTTCGATGTTTGACAGGAAAGCGGAACTCTCTTTGGGACGTTACTTAGGTGGCCACGGTCACTGCAACGCTCTCACGCCAAGTGCTCGGGCACGAGGTGATGCCGACCGCGTAATGTCACGCACTTCGCAGTGCGTGTTCGCGCGGTTTAGCAACTTCGGTTGCTGTCGGCTAATTGAGGACGCGCTCTGTCTGTCGGCCAATGTTCGGTCCTTAGCGACAAGAAACAATCGATCGACTCGGATTCTTCTCTGGGCCTGTATTCGGTAACTCGAGTTATGCAGTCGTTATGAACACGTAACGATTGCATAACAAGTTACAGAATTACGCCCTGGTGAGTCGCCCAAAAAGGAGTTGTATAACTCTGGTCAGGGCGCTCACTTCTCTGTTATTATCTACCAGCCTAAATCGCGTTTAATCTGACTTAATCAGAGCCTAGCTCTAGTAGTCTGTAAAAGGACTAACTCGTCGACGAGGGGTTGGATCCCATTTCCTGCATTGTCTAGATTGTTAGACAATCGGCAATGGTACCAACATTTCTCTTATTAGAGACGCTTGTCACATCTACCAGTCTCTTGGGAGCTCGTGGTACAGCACCACTTGTGGCCCACTTGAACTAGCAGTTAGGGCGTATGTCTGAGTCAATTTTAAACGTGATTTTGCGTAAAACAGAGGTGACGGACTCGATCCGATCGATTTTTTTCTTTCGTGTGGGGCTTAACCCTTGTTCGGCATTCATCGTGTGTTTCGCAAGTACTCGTCGATATGTGATGTTGATTCCACCGATCGACATAGAAATCTTATCATGGGTTTTGTAAACGTGGAGTGCCGCAGTGTCGCGCGAAAGACTTTTTTAAATGATTAGTCCGCGCGCGTTTATAGTTTATTATTCGCGAGTGTTTCACGCGAGTGTCCGGTGCGAGAGGATGTCAATCCGATTCTGAGAGGAGGAGGAGGTCTGGGAGAGGCATCGGGCACCGGTGGAGCAACCTTGCGGTAAATATTATTTTTTACTTATGTAAAATTAATCTTTTTTTTTGCTTGTTCTTAAATCATTTTACAATGATTTAAAAATAATAATTTAAAAAAAGAGAAATTACTTAAAAATTTAAAACTTTTTACGAATTTATTCTTATTTGAGTCTCCTTCAGAGAATGTATAATTATTTTCATAAATATCTAATTAAATGATGAATAAAAATTATGTTTTAAAAATTGCATGATTATTTTTCATAAAACTCTACATGCGTTCATATAGTAATTATTATTTTAAATAATCATTATTTCCTTACTCTATTTTAATTTGAATTTTACCTTTTTTTGTTACAGAATCATCGTAGCGACGTTGCAGATATAACTCCACTGTTGCACATCAGGTCGGTGAGTTATGAATTAATTACGTTTTTATTGAGGTAATGAATGTATGGTAATTTGATTAGTATATCATAGATCTAAATGCATATATGCATAAATTTAATAACATTTACTATTTCGATAAGTATATGTGTGGCATTCCATACATCTATTGCCTTAAAATGGATAGGTTAAAACAGATTAGGGTAAACTTAATCCTGGATACCTCTTTTTTTTTTAATTTATTGTGCATATGAGTTTAATTTAATGTGCATACGAATCCAAGTCGTAATTTTGCTCTTATTTTAAACGTTAATTTTAGGACGTATGTAGACTCTAAAGATGACATATGTAGATTCTGAGATTTGTAATAGGTTCTAATCTGATAAATTGAGCTCCTACGTTGAGCATGTAAATGGCAGTTATTGCAAGCCCAAGTAGCACAGCGTTGAAAAGCGCTAAAAAAGCGATTATATATACCTTTGTTAACGCTTTGCAAGCGCTGTGTGCTACTTGAGAGATTTCTTACTTTTGGTTCAAAAGAAGTTTTCTAAATAGAAGTAGATTAAGTGATATTAAAAAGGCTTTATTTGATTATTCAAGTATCAAAACAGCTTTATAAGGTTTAATTGAGATTGAAAGAGATTCCAAGTAGTACTAAAATTTCGACTTGGGAAGATATTTTCGAATGTACATACTGTATACAATCGCCGAATTTTTCGAATAATTGAGAATACCATGAGGAAATAGTAGAATATTGCTTATTAACAATTATGTTGATTGTCTAATAATATTGTTTGGTCAATTTTAGATTATCATGTACATTAAAATTTATTGAATTTGCATATCTATAAGAAATATATTATAATTTTTTACAAATATAAAAATATAGAAAACGAAAGATAAGAGATTAAATAAAACATATTAACTTTTTTAATTTGCTACTCTTACTCAAATTAGCTCATGGTATTCATATATCATCAAATACACTGAGAGAAAAAAAATGATTACAACTGACATAATTTACTAATCTATGGTTATTTTTTTGGAACTGTATATTAATAGTAATTTTAATATACAAGTATAGTCAATCAAGTTATGCTATGGATGATAGTCGCACATACTACTTAAGAATATCTTTAGTTTTTCTTAATATACTTTTTGTTATTATTATCACATAAATACTAAACCAATTTTCAAGAATGATTGTATTCATCGTGTTACATTGCGGTTACATTTATTGAACAATAATGTTTATTTTATAGCGGCAATGAACATAAAAATGGACTTCCTAATCATAATTATTTTACTGTGCAATTATAGTACCACAAATATCAAACACTTTTCTCTCAGTGTATCTATCCTATTCTCAAATATTTATCCAGGATTAAATTTTATATAAGTTAGTGCAAAAAACAATGATATATAAATAGATATTAATTTTTAAGAATTTTTTTCAATTGCCGTATAATTATATATATACGTGTACATTTTATGATATAATAACAAATATTTTAATGTCAAGTAGTATAATTCATATAATTTATTTCGTTTTCTTATAGAAGATATTTTTTATGATTCCTAATTATTATTTATCTCAATGCACTGACTTTAGCCTAAACTTTTATAACTTATCCATACGTAGTAACTGGATTTTATACCAGTTAAAGTAGTAATATGATGTAAGATCCATATACATTTCAAGAAATGGAAGAATTTTATTTCATAATTATTTTAAAATCGCGTTCAGAGTTTTGCATCACTTAGAATACTTAATTTTGAAATAATAAATTATACAAAAAATAATTCTAATAACTTATAAAATACATAGAGATGTGTTTATTGATGCACACAGAAAAATATCAATCTACTGCTAAAAAAAAGTGATTACACAATTTATTTTCTTTCTTTTAAATAACGGTTATTTTTAACAAAGAATATTTTTTCTTAATAATAACCTTAAAATATATTTATTACAAAATTTTAGAAAAACTCTAATATTAATATGTACTCAAAACAAGAATATAATTTTTTTTAAAGAATATTATAAAATATTAAAGAATCTAAAATTTTAAAGAATATTATAAAATTGATCGAAGAGAATATTCAAAATATATACATTGAATAAATTTAATGCTTCTGATGAAATTATGGTAGATTTGCGGATACCTACATAAACTTTTGAAATACTTGAAATAAGTTATTACTACTTGCGTAAGTAATTATTAATAGAGTAATTTTATTACTTGCGTATTTTTCTGTGTGTGTGTGTGTGTGTGTGAGGGAAAATTATCCCTTTCGGATCTTGCATCATTCATCTGAATTTTTCATCTCCGCATGCTTTGAGATGAGAGTCAGCAACGAATCGTTCGAATCGTTAAAAATACGTATATGGGCTTTGAATTTTGTCGGATAATAATCGATTTATAATAATTTTCAGTTTATTTTTAAATTAAAGTTTTCTTCTTTATATTGTAATGTTTAAAAAATTTAATCTAGTTTTATAATATTCGAAACTTTTGAAACGTTGATGATTTAAAAATTTTTTTTATTTAAATTTATCTTAAGTCCTGATATTTATATTTTTCGAATAAACGCGACATTTATTCGTAATATTAATAGATTTGTTATTATTATTATTGTTATTTATAATTACTTATATTAATATCTAGTCAATTTTATTAATATTATGGCCTCTTCGCGACGCGTTCGTGTTTCGCGCATCGTACAAAAGCGTAAAATCTCACGCTTACTGCTGACGATGTTAGTCGGCAGCAGTCGACAGCAAAAAGGAGTATTTCTCCTTGTTGTCAATTTCTGGCATATGAAGCCAAAATGTTGGCCAGGAGCAACGAAAGGTGAGTTCAATCTGGCCAGAACAAAGAATCTAAGAGTAGACGAAGTAGGTTGGTGTGTAACACCAATTTAAGTTTTTAAAAGGAACATGTGTACACTGAAAAAAAAAATTTGTTCATCTAACCATACACATGTAGTTGTTTGCAAATTTTGTTAATTCAATAAATTTTATTTAATCGAATTTAACCGTGGTCTGCTTAACGAAAACTGATTAATACTAAACAGACTACAGTTAAATTCAATTAAATAAAATTTGTTGAATCAATCAAATTTGCAAATAAGTACATGTGTGTGGTTAGATGAATAAATTTTTTTTCTCAGTGTATAAAAATAAACTGAATATTCGGGAGGGTAACTTGCTCGCAAATTGCGATTTCTTATATTTTTTTTGAAATGTTGCTTGTTTAGGATATAAAAATAACCAATAAACAACAGGGCTAATGAGAGTTAGCGCGGATAATCAAGCGCAAGTTTTGTAGATTTTTCTAATTAATTATTAATTATAAAACCTGTATTAATCATAAAAATTGTAACATCAAAAAGATAATTTATTCAGTTTGTGAAAGGTAAAAAATAGTATAATTTCTGTCGACCTATTTGCACTCCCATTTGATAAATATTGAATTAATAACGATAAATCGAATGTCCTTGATAGATCGTCTTTATAGTTTGTTAACGCTTATAACATCTTCAATTAGTCTGACAATTTCTGTCTTGCCGAGCCAACAAAGACTGAAATATCGTTTATCGCATTTGTAAATTATCGTGGTAATAACAAGTACTTCTATTTCGCCGAGTGTACACAAATGCAGTTTTCGAAGTCGCTTCGTTGAAGAAACTCACTACTATCGTATCTCAGCGTATTTTGAACATTCCTTATCTAATCGAGTCCACTCGATTGCTGAGTTTGATTGTACATATTCAATCAGTGTAATTTTTATCCCGCATTCGTGCAGACCTCTGCTACTCTTATTTCCAAATTAAGTTCTTGTACTCGTTGTACTCCATATGGAAGAACAGTTTGTGAATCCATTTGAAAATGACAATACGATACCGGATGAGGTACAAGAAAAACTTGCAAAGGTGATCGAAAGATATCAACAGTTGAACGATGAGGAAAAGAAGGAGTTCCAAAAGGGCGCCTTTGATATCTTAACAAAGAATCTGCAAAAGTCGAGGAACACGATTTTGCATACGTGGCTTGCATCGTACCAGTCTTTCTTTCTATTCATTTTCGCTGTATCGATTGTGACATTTCTGCTTGGTATATGTATATTTCTTCCTTTTCATTGCAAATTTGCATAATATTTAAATTAGATATAATTACACTATCGTATTATGTGTATATTCCGTCTTCAAACAATTGAGAATTTTTTCATAATAATCGATAATAAATAATAAAATTATTTATTTTATTGGTTAGCAAATTACACGAACTTTTTGTTAAATTGATATTTTTGTATAATAACCATTTTATTAGATGGCATTTTTTTACTATAACTTAGATAATTTAATAATTATTATCTAATATCATCTTATAATTTAATAATAATACCTATTATAAGATTAGTATTTATTAATAATAATAATAATTATTATTATTTAATAATAATTTTGTTTTCGCACAGTTATTGTTGCGCGCAGATTATACTGGCGCACGAAAGAACGAGAACAACGTCAAGAAGAGAAAAAAAAGCTAAGACAACAAAAAGCAGAGATGAAAAAAAAGAAAAAGAAGCAAACATAATGTACGATTATTTATGTCCAATAACGTTTTATAATAGAAAAATTTAATTGACGAATAGGCGAACGGTTTCTTATAATAAATTTGAAACATAAGTTTTACACACACACACACACACACACACACACACACACACACACACACACACACACACACACAGGAAACTTTTCCTTTGATTAATTTTTAATTTAGAAAAACAAAGCATAATAAGAATTGGCATGAAGAAGTATTTATTGAGCCATTTCGTTAACTTAACACTTGTATAAGATATACAACAAAGTTAATATAAATCGACATATACATTTTCGTTCTCAAAATGTCAATATATTTTTCAACTGTTAAATTGTAACAGAAAAATAAACTGTATTACTAAATAACATACATTTATACTTATTTATAATTACAGTATATATCGAACTCTTCATAATTGATATCACACTATAAAATCGCAGTGAGCGTTCCCAGTTACAAGTACAATTTTTTATGATAAAAATCATAATTGTTAGATAGTCAATGATTAGTTCATATGCTTTTCGTCACATTATAAAATGTGTTATTATTTCATACCCCTCATATGGAAACGCACAATCATATAAACTATATATTCCTTAATAAAATCTTAATGTATTATTTAACAGGCACTAGCTATCATATAATAAGCTGCATTGATGTTTGTATAAAATTAATATTGTAATATAAAGAATCTATATACAATTGTAACTTAAACTTCATATTTTATGAAATTTTCAAAATTTCAGAATCTCAAAAATATTAGTATAAAAATCCCATTTTTTTTCCGTACAGTTCGTACTTCCCGTAACGTAATGTTTGTATTAATAAAATAAGAATATTTCGTTTACTATTATGTCTCTCTTATTTCAATTTACAGTTTACTATATCTATCTTATTTCAAATACTTGAAATAATTACGTCTATATTGGCACATTATTAATAAAGACACAAAAATTATTTTTTAAAAACTTGAACTAGTATAAATCTTGTAACAGTCAATTCTATTAATTGTTTTACAATAATAACGTCATTTTATTTTATTTAACAATATTAACATGTTAAAAGTTTATAAAAGCAAGAAAGAATCTATACATATTTTAAACAGAAATTATTAAGTCAACAAAAAACAGTAACAATTATATACAAAATTAAAATTTTCTACTTATTTTTAGCGTGGCACATATATCGAAAACCGATCGTTTTCATAAATTGTACTAAGAATGATGTATAAATCTTATTTTTCTTTACGTAATCTCTTATCTTTCCATTTCTTATTCTGGTTTTTACTGAGTACAATACATATATATTAAATCACATTATATACCTTTTAAAATTCGCCGTTAATAATGTTATAAAATGATAATCGAAATTTTACATGTTAGTTTGCATTCCAAAAACATACGCTTTTATATAATTACTTCATAATAAACTCAAAATATTCGTAATTTCATAATATTTAAATATTGAAATAGCACAAAAAAAGACTACGTTGGGGAACGCCCCTCAGCTTTTTAGTTCTTAGTGCCCAATAGCAGAGAGGAGGAGAAGGATGATTGTTTTTTCTCTCGTTATAATATATCTTAAATTTTGCGCGCGATCTAGTCATTTTCTATTATATATATACTTCGGAAGATATTAATTAATTAATTAATGTTCTCCAGGAAACATTAATTGATTAATAATTTTATCTGTTTAAATTTTCGGGAATGGGTTACTAGTTCAACCCCTTGCATCTCTCCAGAGATCTACTTCGTGTAGATTACCAATTTAAAATCCGTATGTAGAATGAGGAATCGAATCAAAGACCCTGTCACTTACGAGTTTGCTTCTATACGAAGCTACACAATTCCATTGTCATCCCAATCGTGCGAATGTATATAAAAATCTTACATATATCTGTCGCCCTTACTAAAATAATATGAAAGCTCGTAAATGCTCTACGATAATGGATGGAATAATATTAGATTCTATTGTCAATATTTAAACTAAATTCTCTTCTAAATAAGTCGCAAAATTGATTATCTGGTTATCTTGCATTCTTCCTAACGGATATAATTCCAAATAAGAGTTGTCTAAAATTGAGTATTTTAACAAACTCAGTATAAATTCAATTTGTATACGTTTGTACACATTCAAAGGCCGGGTACTTGGAAAGTTTGAGTGCTATACATACAACTTATATATTTATATATATTATATATGACTATATGAGTATGTTTCAACAGTTGTGTTGTAGATGTAGTATGATATACAAATAGATATAATTACCCAGAAAAAAATTTCGTACATAATTATATATAATTATATAAAAAATTGACATATTTTATATACAATTATATACATAAAATATGTCCATATACATATATATATAACATTTTTTCTCGGGTAATATTATGTATAAAACTATAATACCGCAAATGTTTTGTAAATGTTTATATATTTTATCGATTTTTCTGCTTCTTTCTCTTTTCTTCTCTGATTATGTTGTACATATTTATTTATAAAAAATAATGATTAAAAAGAGAATTTACAAAAATTATTCAAATGATCTTTGACTTTATTAATAATTTGTAACGCTCGCTAGCCGGATCTGGAAAAAATATATATTGGCGTTATTAGTCTTTCCAAAATCATCTTTTTCTAAATCATAAATAAAATTATAATAAAATAAAATTTACCTTTGATAGTCTCAACGAGATACATACTCTCGTCTTTCATGTTTGCTACCAGCTCGTCAGTGACCAACACGTGTATACCCTGTGGTCCTAGGAACAGTATTGAGTGAAGTCGGTCGTGAGGCAAGTTTAGAGCATTGAGCAACTTGTTTGTGAGAGCGGTGCTCGTTAAACTATCGAGGTAGGCGACTCTCCAAAGTGAGCCATTGCTTTCCAACGAGAAATAGAGAGTAAGTTTCGGGGTCGGAGCCTTAGAATGCAATGTGTTGAACAGTCGAATGCCATCTGCCACGCCGCAGATCTGGATTAGATCCTCTCGAGACAAGCGTAAAATATCCGATGCAGAGAAACTTGCAAATGTTGACTCGAATGCGTTGAATCGGCTGGCGCGAAGCCAGGCGGTTGTCTGTGTGGCATTTGCGTCGGGTGGTAATTCGGTGAGACATGGGGCACCCTGCGAGATTTCATATAAAGTTATCATAAAAAGCAATGTGGATTGGACGGCTTCAAATTTTATGCAATCATCCTTTTATATAATTGTTAACTTTATATTCATAATTTTTAGAGAAAATGCTTTTTTTCCAAAAATATACTTCTAGTAGCATGTAATTTGTTTTCGTATCTTACATCGAACTATATTTTTGAAAAAAAAAAGTTTTCTCTAAGAATCATGAATATAAAGTTAACAATTAGGACGATTGTATCAAATTTTGAGCTACCCAATTCACATCGCTTTTATTATGCATATGTAACATGAAACATTTTCTTTTTTTATCGATTCTTTACTTTAAAATATTGAACAAAAAAATTCAATATCGAAAAATTAATTAATTTCCCACAATAAGGATCTTTACTGTTTTTATAAACTCGATTAGTTGCTGCGGGGAAGTAGCTTTGCGTGCTGTCAAACTAACATCAGCTTCAATGCAAGGTTGATCTGGCAATATGGCTGCGGGCGATGGCAAGGCCGGCGCCGTTCCCACGTTTTCCTTCACGGCGTCTGAAGCCGGAACCAATGGTACGATACCAGAATTAGAAACCGAAAGTGCTAATGGGGCGACTACCGGAGAAGAATTGCCGCCGATGGTCGTGCGTGTTTGTGGTGATCTAGAAAATATCAAAGCCAATAGCATATTAATTACTTGTTAAGGTTTCTCTTAAAAATTTGAAAATGCAATTATAAAAATGCATTTTATAAAGATGCAGACATTTTACATATGTCAAATTGTTGCATCTATCATTTGCAGTAACAATATTATGAGGTTGTAATTATTTCCTTCCGGAATGTCGCGATGATTTTCTTGCTATATTTTTCCGATATATCACGGAGAGAATTTTTTCTTAGAATTTACCCTGAAAATATGACAGCCGTGGGACAACATTGTATTTCGAAGAATTTTAATATAAATCTCTCTCATTTATTAATAAAACTACAATAAAGTATAAAATAAGTTTGATCAATTTTACTGAAGTGCATGGTAAAAATCTTTAAAATATTGTATTGTACCACAATCATCATATTTTCAGGGTAAATTTTAAAAGAAAATTCTCTCCGTGATACATAACATAAAAACGCACTTCGGACATGCGCATATTCGTATTCGTTGAGATACGTCATAAAACGTCAGCTGTCTTATTAATTGTGCATGCAACATAAATCAAGAACTGTTGACACTTAGAGGAAGGTCACCGATACCGACATACCATTTTGTTTTTAGACAATATGTCTTAAACAAAAGGTAAAAACACAACTTTAAAAACATAAATACAAAGTAAAAAGTGTCTTCTATCAGATAGTATAAGCAATTTTTATAATACTGTTTGCAATTTTGCAATAATTAAGTTTTTCGTAAGTTATGCAAAAATGAGCGTCTGACAAAATGGGTTCCAAAACTGACATAGTAGACAATAATACCAACGTCCCTACTTTATAAATAAAAATATATCCTATTCTGTAAAGAAAACTAATTTATGAAACTATAAACATTTAAAATGACATAATATTATCAATAATACAGTCACTATTATTTTAATTACGCAATTTGCAAAAGAACACCGTAAGAATTTTCTTCTCGGATTCATAGAATTGGTTTTTAGCTGATTTGGTATAGAAATAAGCCAAATATATGAATTATGAGTTTGTACTTCTTTAATTAGCTAAACAGATCATGATTTTATTAGTATTAATAAAGTGCAATAGTTAGTTTCTGAGAAATAAGGGGGTGTCACTTTAGGAGACCTATGTCAGTATCGGCGACTTTCCTCTATATGTTCAGCTGAACAATTTTACGTACATGAAAAAACAAAAAACATGGGAATATCCCAGATAGACGTTTCTAGACAAAAATCGATATAAAATTAACTTTTCTTATGATAATAAATTCAAATAAAAATTTAAAAGACAATAGGAAAGTAATAGTCACATGTATGTCCAAAATAAGTTAACTTATTTGTTTGAATTTTCACAAGGTCAATTGATATATATTTTCTTGCATAAAACAAGAAAATTAATTTCATGCAATTGATTTTTTATAATTTCAAATTCATACGTGTCAAATATTATAATTATAATTGTATGAAATGGGCATACATTGGCGACTGTGTAATATAATTTATTAAATTATATATTAGAAACCTCAAATTTTATTAGTTAAATGCGAAAGTCATGTAAACACAATTTTATTATTACTTATTAATTAAATAACGATATAAAAATAAAGTAACTTAAACGTTGCAAAGCATCTTCTTTGACTGTGGCATTGAATTCAAAGTAAGATTCAATTGGCGTTCATATGTGATGTTCAAATAGTCATCGATACTTTTTATTGTAAGACTGTCTGCATAAGAACGCGTTATGTTAGTATTGAATAGTGAACACACTCTCTCTCTCTCTCTCTCTCTCTCTCTCTCTCTCTCTCTCTCTCTCCCTCCCTCCCTCTCT
>NW_017299961.1:270163-359698 GCF_001594075.2 Trachymyrmex cornetzi
TCCCTCCCTCCCTCCCTCCCCCCTTTCTCTCAGGCCTGTACATAACAGTAAGCTTACATCACGCACGTTACGTTATGATTTTGTTTGTGCGTTGATATAAGTTTACTGTTACATATAGGCTTCAATTTACGACTAATATTTAACGTAACGCGTTACAGATATTTTTATGCGGACAGTCTTAATATTGTTAAAGTCATAATGTTAAATTATTTGAGTTATTCTAATCATTTCTATAGATCGCTACTACTTTTACTAAAGTTTTTATTATTTCAACTAAAACAATTTAATTCAAATTTAATTAAAGATAACACAATGTTATTTAACTGAAAGGATTGAGTATCATTGCTCCTTTAATATGTAACGTGTATCCGCTAAGAACCTTCATTTTTAAAAATTCCGTCTCTTTTTATTAAAGATATACAGTAATATCTTAAAAAAAAACATCAGCATATTCTTACGCAGAATGCCCCTTTAAACGAACTATCAGCTTGACTTTTTTGCATCCGTTGAGTTTCTTCGTATCCCAACGCTTCCTTATCTGGAGACTGACTAGTCCTCCTCGCATTATGTATCCTCTCTTCATTCGTGCGTTCGATAGGGCATGGACGAACTTGGCTACGACCTGCACGTGCGGGGGACCACCACTCACAATTACTTCGTGCTCCAGAAGCCACGTGACAAATTGGTCGAGTGGATAATGCGGCCGCCTGATGGACCAGCAGCTTTTCAAGTTCCAGTAATCCCTTGACATGACGAGTACAATCTTGTTATGATGACTGAACCGAAAGAAATTCTCTATGGAAAACTGTTTTTCTCTTTGAAGGCCTTCTTCCGACTCTTCACACGTTCATTCATAAACGTGGTATACCCGCACGCTCGAACGTCCAACCGTTCTCCAAGCGTCTTTCCATCCATTCGTGATCGATATTAGCGAGATACCGTTCTCGAATTTCCGTTCTGTCTTATTAGTTTGATCGAATAACAATTAATTGTTACAGTAGACGACCGTCCACATCGCGCGGCTGTTCGTGATATAACGCGAGTCGATCAGTGATGCGGTGTGCAATATTCACCAAATATTAATTAAAGTTGCTCGGTGAATTTGAATAACAGAAAGAGCTCCAGCTCAGCTCGACAGATAGGATAAGTTCGTGTCAGTCGAATTGCATTTGTCTGCCGCAAACCGGATATTGCTAGTCGTTCGCCGACGTTTGTCCTCCAACGAACGCTCTCGAAATTCTGACCTTCATACGTGGCTCCGGCCTCGAGTTAAAATCTCTGAGTCGGAGTGTATTTTTTTTCCTTTTCCCTGTTTCTTATACACAAAGTACAAGTCACGTGTAAACACGTCGTCTTGCAATAATCACTAGATATGCGGAATCCTGCAATAAGATTCCTTAAAAATCTGAAGATCTTTCTTTTTTTGTCAAATGTAACCGGTTTACACTTCTTCACCGTTTATAGGCCGTTCGAACTTCGTTATTTGCCTTCCACTTGTCCAATGCACCTCTATAAAAGGAATGAACTTTGTATCCGCGAGAGTCACCGAGCCTATGATGTTTATCTTCTTGACATGTGCATGCTGCCACTTTGCATCAAGCCTAATTATAGTGTAACATGTGTGCCATTGCACGCAGTTTTCTATTGCCTCATGAGACACTTCGATGTGTGAAATATATCCACCCTGTTTCTTCTTCCAAGAAATTCTCTCTACGCATTCCGAAGTTATAAATCTTACTTCTTTTTATAACACAGAGACGAATGTTGAGATTATTAGATGAACTCACAATCAGTCCTAGAAACGATTAATGCTTCTTGAGTTGCGCAATTAATCTCATTGACGTTTCCTGATGCACGATCTATATAAACGGCCACAATAATCTCCTTGTTTTTTTCTCTCAAAATTATCAATAGATTTCACGAATCTAAATTGAGCTTCCTCGAAATTATATCATTTTTCCTGGAAAATCTTCATTCCACTCAAAATCTCTCTCTTGTGCTTATGTCCCCTTGATTTCTCAAAATAAAATTCCCATTAGTCGGGAAAAACAGAACATGCCCTGATTGACAAGACTCAATTTAACCGCCCTGGCGTCAGCTTTTCGGCGGCAAGGCTGCTCGTCATCTGAGGGGATGATCCTGCCGCGATAGGAGCACGTAGATAGCCAGGATATCACGTGTTACCACGAAGTTTAGATTATCAATCAACGTAACTAAAAGTGCGTGCGAAATTCGCGTACACTCTGTTGGAAGTCGATTATCTGTTGCGACGGACGAGGGCATTCCTGAACGGTACTCACTCACGATATATCGACTCAATGTTTAACTGCACTTGAAGAAGACCACTATCGCCTGAAGAAAATCGCTCAATGCATCACACGTGGTTGTTATTAAACGCGGCCGGGAGCTGTCATAAGCTATCTGTCACAAGTGATCTCGTCAGTGGTTTTATTGCATGACTAATGGCTGATTGATTACGTTACACTTAGTTCCTCGCGAAAGGAACCACGGATATATGGGACAGCAAAATAGCTACTTGTTTAAAAGACAACGTAATACCAAGTCGCCCCCGATCACAATGCAATTCGGATACATCAACAGCGTGAGGATGAACTGTTCCGATCAGTGAAGCTAACACCCCTTATACAGTCGTCGAGCGCATTATTTATGCTGGCAATCCCGATCAATCCGCTTCTTGATGGATTCAGTCACCGCGCCGGAACCTTGTCACGTATACCGGAATATACCGGACTAACAATAAGATTAATTCAGTTATCTCGGACGATAACTTTAGCCCCACTCTTCTCTTCTTGCCTGGCACTACACAAACCAGGTGACTTGTTCAAATATAACGAATATAACGAGCTTTAGTTTATACAAATTTGTCAAGTGAACAATCAAATCGCAAGTACAGAAACTTTGGAGGTCTTCCGATACAACAAACTTCAAAATTCTGCTGGTTTCCTCTTCATCTTTAATTGTCTCTTATCTTTAGAGACAATTAATTCTCTGTGGATCGGAGCACAAACTATGATGCAGACCAAACGCCAAGAAAACCAATCTGCGGATAAACCGAAATGACGCTGAAGAAATTAAATCTTTCTCTCCGAGAGCTTTGCACTATCTTGAACGCTTCGAGCGAGAACAAGTTAAAGACTACCGGTTCGGACTGGTACCGGTTCTCGCGCGTACGATGCAACTGAGCGACTGCAAGCTCAGCCGCTTTCTTCCCGAGTGATGCCCGGCGGAATCACTTCAAGGTTGCTCGCGCGAGCTCGGTGGGATATTGATTCGCAATCCAGGCAGAAGAAATTATACACTATTTTTGGCACCGGTAACAAGGAAAATATTGATTAATAAATGTCGCAGGCAATTATGCGAATGACGCATGTCACCGTTTACTTGTAAAATAAATACGTGCTCAGCAGTGGGACTTGATCGCAGTGGTTGTCATTCCGATTCAAGAATACGATCGCACGATATCTAGCTTTTTTTGCGACCTGGACGCGCCTGAATGGATTCAGCAGAAATCGATACGCGGCTACACGCAATATACAGCGTTCGGAATTTATTCGCGTGTCTCGTGTCTCTCTTTCGCAGAATATCTCTCCTTCTCTTTCTTCCTCGGTCTTTGCCGGTTCTCCAACTTCCCCTCCATCGAGAGGCTCGCCATCGGCGGAGACAGGGACGCCGGCTCGCGCCAGTTCAAGCCAGTTTTGTTGGCGGCGATGCCCGACGTCTACCTCCGTGTACCCCACTTCCCGTTCACCACTACAGAGGAACTCTTGATAGAGGCATAACCACCGCCACACTATCCTTCACCAGAATAAACTCCCACCCAGCCATGAGCGGCCTGCAGAGCTCTGACAACGTCGCAGCTTCTGGTATAACCGAGAAGTGCATAACTCTCTTTGGACTCCATTCTTTATCTTGATAAAGCAAGGAGTAACAGAAGAATAATAGATGATGATGAAAAGACAGACATTTTTCAACTCTTTTCCTCGGAAAGAAATAAAAAATCGGCAGCTTTATTTTCTTGTCTTTTTCCTAATTTTTGTAAGAAAGAGAACGAAAGAAACAAAGAAGAAACTTGTCCTTGTCATACTTTCGAAATATTTTCACACAAATGTTCTCCGTGTTCTTCATCAACTTCTATATTTATTTTTTATCTTAATTTCTTCAATGTAGATTAACTTTAATCTCAGTTTAACTTACTCTTTATCTCTTTCTAACTCTTATAAAGAATGAATTACATTAAGATTAAAACTAATCTACATTGATAAAAATGGACATTACTGCAACAAAAAATATGTTCTTCTGGCTTTGCTTTTCACTGATCAATTTTTATCCAACAATCCATTACCAACAATATGTTAGAATAAAAAAAATGTAACATATCAGTTTTGATTTCCAAGCTCTTTTCATTTCAATCAAAAACAGTCGTGAGTAGATGATCTTTTCACTACACAATTCTATTTTCATGGGTTTGTCATTTATTTCTATCTGCGCCATAACATCGTGATGGTCACGGTAATTGCTTGAATTTACTGCATATAAATAACTCGCAGAAACAAAAACAAGAATCAGTGGACATTAGTGAGTCGGATTTATTGAAAACATACTGCTATTTATATCCTTGAGACAGGTATTTGCAGAACGCTATATGACGTAAAGACTTGCCTGACTACGTGTTTCTCAGTACGAATTGGCAATCGGCGAATCGCAAATCGAGACAACGACATAGGCATTAAAAGAGAGAGACTTATCTTATTGACTCTCATATTATGCCGATGTGAAATGTTGTTATTGCTGTGGAATGTCGTATATAAGTCGGACTACCAGAAATTATAAAATATCACTGGGATAAAAATAAGTCGTTTAAATGTATGTACAGTTATATCATGATGTGTGCAATTGTAATGTTTGTTTTTGCACGTCGATATTTTCAAAGGAAGCGAAAACGCCACTGATCGAACGACACAAAACATTTGACTTATTGTGAGACGAATGATTCATCTATGTATAGTTAGACGGGCGCCCAAAACCCGCCATATCCAGAATCGACTAGTTGGCTATTTGTACAGTAGGTCGTTGCGAGCTACAGCAAGTCGGAATTCATAATAAGATTTTCATTGGTTCTCATTGCTTTCTAAAGATATTCAAATCAAGCATCCATATATAAAAGCGCTATATTAACAGTAAAAATAAAATTCACGATATTTTCATCTTTTACTAATTTTTTTTTTAGTGTATAATTGAATTTAATACATAGATCTTTTGCACAAAGATATAAGTCTTACACTTCTTTTTGCAAGCATCACTGAATAATTCTGTGAAACTTGTTGATTTTCAGTTTATAAAAAAAGTTAAAAGTTTTGTATATTTCTAACAAGACGTTTAATTTTTTTGCTATATCTCTAGATTAAAAACTTAGTACTAATAATCTTATAAATGTGTGTGTGTGTGTGTGTGTGTGTGTGTGTGATAACATAAAAAATAGAAAAAAATACAAACCTAATATAAAAATCTTGATAATATAAAAGTTTTAGAAAGTTTGAAATTGTTCTTTTACAATAATGTGAGAAATAGGCGAATAAAGAAAATAAACATGAAAAATATAATGAATGTTAAATTAATAATATCAATTAATTATAGAGGCAATACTGTCCATAATTATCTAATCTTTTATTTAAATAATCTAATATCTTGGTATTTTTTTAACTTAATCTAAAATATGTAAATAATGTTAAATAATCAAATATCTTGATTATTTAACTCTCCAATCTAGACATTTCGCGATGTTAATATTTCCATATAAAAATAAACCAGGATATCATTGCGTTTACTTTAACATAGAATAAATTAATAAAATACTGCTTCTGTTGAATTATGCATAACTGAACGTAATATATTATAAACTGCAAAAATCCATTTTTACGAAAAATGTTATTTCAATACACTTGCTCTATAATGACATTCAATAATTAATATATAGCATATTTTATATTATAATTTTTTTATGCATGTGCGTTTTTTCGTATGATATTGTCAATTTATTACCGAATTGATTTTTTATTTATTATAGAATGCAATTGATTAAAAATGCTTAAAGAGAATTAATATAATAATCAACTTACATTGCATCTGTTGAAGCGTATGGGCTTCCACCATTCTGCGTCGGCAAGTTTGAAGACGATAAAGATTCCAGAGGAATCTATGACAAAAAAAGAGGAAAAAATTGAAAAATATTTTTATTTTTAAAGATTTTAATTACGATACTTTTTCTATTTATTTTATTTATGAGCGAAAATTTTTTGTAAAAGCTTACATCGGAGAGGACGGTACAGTCGTAGCTAGGTTGATATTTGTCTTGTTCGTGAGGAGGACGTCTCAATATCTTGTCACGATCTTGCTTGTGCTTACGGTCCGCTCCCTTTAATTTAAAGACTTTCACCTGACATGAGGCTGCATGCAGACGTGGTCCTCCTGGTAATCGAGTCTCTACTTGAATTCGGAAGGGAACGCCTTTTTCGCCACCATGCTTTTTCGGTGTAAACTCAGTACTTATGCAATTGACCTACTCGCAAGTACAAATACGTTTGCAACATAAATAATCTCCATCAATTATTATAAAAAAAAAACCGATAAATATATAAATAAAATATACAGAATAAGGATTCCCATTCAAGAAATATGAGAAAAAATAACATAAGAAATATTAGATATTGACTCTCAATATCCCTTATTTTACTTTTTCTTATTACCTATTCGATAAATATCCTAACAGCACAAAACGTCCTCAGGATGTTCCTGAATACGTCCTGAATATCCTGAGACATATATAGGATATGTTTAGGACATTATACTAAGAAGAAAATTTTAGAATGTCTTTAGCTCTAATAAATAAGCGCCTAATGCATAAATACTTCCTTAACACATACTAAGCACCTCCTGAGGATATCCTGTGGGTGTAGACTATCAAATGAGCTTTTCATTATGCCCTACATACATCCACAAGACATAAAAAAAAATTCTAAAAATGTCTGTCTGTAATCTGTGGGATCTATTTTTCTATTTTTCTAATATTCTAGGTCTGTCGCTAGATGCTTCTCGCATTTAAAATTTACGTCACGATCTCTACACTGTTAAAAATGAAATTTACTATACTTTTAAGTTACACAAATTCAATTTTACGATACTATAAATTAAATTTAATATATCTGTAACTAAAAAGTATATTTGTGTACATGAAATTTGTGTACTTTTCATAAAATTTTACGAAATTTAGTACATTTTTTATTAAATTTTATAAAATTTAATAAAAAATGTACTAAATTTGCATAAAATTTAATATAAGTAAACGTTAAATTTGAGTTCCTTATAACTTAATTTTCATTGACAACATTAAATATTCTTAGTGTACACTTGCTTGAAATTTGCTTTCATTACATGTAACGGAAGCAAAAATTTCTTTTTTTTTTAACAGTGTATATACCCAAGTATACGTAAGCTCAGAGACATGTCATAATTATTTGTACTAAGTTTTTATATGTGCTTAGTGCAAGATATGATTGTGTTTTTTTTTCGTATCAACGACGTTAACGAATATAATATTTTGTAAAGTATTTCAGTCTTGCAAATTCAGCACACTTCATCCGAGAGATATCCTGCCATCGTCCTTAGGATGTCTTTAGGACATCTCTTGGATGCCTGTGCTGGTATACAAAGTAATAGAATTGTTCCAAGGAACAATTCTATTACGGATGCTTGGATGAACTTCTTTTGAACTTCGGATTTGGATGTCCTGTAGATGTATGTAGAACGTAATGAAGTGCTCGAGCGCCATATAAAATGATCATTTTATAGTTCACAGGACGTTCTGTGGATGTCCCATTCAAGTGACAGGATGTCTACAGGACGTCCATATGCTGTTAGGGTCATCTTAGGGAAAATTACATTTATATACTGGACTTTTATTCGTGAAATATATTCGTAACTTTTATAATTTTTTCGTCGAATTATATACAGAATATAGCTACGCAAAAGTGAAAGATCAATCGCGTTTGAAAGAATTAGGAATGAAAAGATTCGTTAGCAGGGATCAACATACTTTAATATAAACGCCGACTTCTTTCGTAGGATCCCACATAAACTCCACGCTGTTGTTGGATGGCGACGGTTGACAGACATCTACCATACCATAGCTGAGAGGAACGTCAACCTCTAGTAATCTCTCTCCCGGCCTAGCGCGTTGCCAGGCCAGCATCTGTTCTCGTTCTGTGTATTGTAGGCGTCGCTCGTGGAAGCAAATGCGAATCGTCGACTGGAACAGAAAGGTCGAATGTCCCTACAGAGGCGTTGTAGTACCGTTTGGGTGACTCACATCTTTCGAACGTCGAGGACACATCGTGAGCTCATGCCGACCATGTTAACTTACATTTGTAATTGCGGATCATCTATATTTTAATCTCAAGACAAATCGATATAAAAGAATTATGCCCGTTTTTACCATGTCTTATAGTTTTAAAAATTGGAAAAAGATAAAGACTAAGTTAAACCAAAATGAAAATTAACCTACATTAGTGGAAACGGGCATTAGAGTTTTATTTGCACAATTATTAGCAGAATATTAATTGTATACAATTAAATATATCTGTATTGTAAGATTTAAAGCGTCAAGCAACTTCATTAACAAATCAGGCAATGATTACATCAGTAGTTACAAATGAAAGTTATGCTTACATATTATTTGTTATATAACGAATTATTAAAGAATTCATAATTTGATTACTAATTAATATGGGATTATATATATAAATTGCTTTACATTATTTTGCCATCTTAATTTCCTAAACTAGCTAAAAACTAAAAAGAATCTGCGGTCTACCGAATGATCTGTACCAGCATGAGCTCGCATGTTTACCTCGTGGGAAACTACCAAAGCGTTTTTTAAGATGCTACCCAAACATTAGAAGCATCCGAATAAGCATTCTTTCGTATTTAAGGGTGATTAATGTACCTTTAGAATCTTTCCACGATAGGCAGACAAATCGCCTAATTTTTTCAGCTTGATCTCATATGATTGCCCCTGGTTTAGATACGTCAGCGTTTCTTCATTAACCTTAGTGGCGATACTGGTAGCGGCTGCTAAGACGTACTGAAAACTGAAAGAAAACATTTCGTGTTCAAATAAAAAAAATCAAGACATTTTTATTGTATTATAAAATATTTTACTAAAAATAATATCAATCTTTTATATCAATTGAAATGCTAGTAAAAACCTTAAAATCTCGCTAGCTACTTTAATTAAAAATATCACGCGAGTAAAATGATATAAATCTTTGTATAATTTGTATAATATCAATATAATATTATATTATTCGTTTTTAATAATTAATTAATATTTATTAACTCACCGGCAATCCTCGTTCAATTCGTTTCCCTGCTGAGAAGAAGAAACGTGGTTGGTCGCGGTTGAAGTTGGCGGGTACTCCTCGTTGGAGGAATATAAGAGTTGGTGGAGACTAGCCGCGGTTTGTCCATTGTTGTTGCTGTCGGCCTCTACGGAACCGACATTTCCATTGCTAGTCGGCACTGTATTGATCGCCCTTTGCGATACGTGATTTAAACTGAAATAATTCATAAGATACAAATATTTAAGATACGTTAAACTGGTTAGATTACCGATACCGCATGTCGCTGGTTTTCGTATGAGAAAAGTAGACAGAAAGTTTTGCCCTGACTTCGTTGCACCCGCAATAACATAATCACAAATGAAAGGCCACTGAACGTGTCTACTGCCAGACGAGTGATTTTATCATTCGTCTAACCAGCTGATACTCGACTTTCTGAACTCTCTTCATATTTTTTATATGATCTATAATTTCACACCAAACGCGGAGAGCAACAATGTTCCATGATTAATATCGAGCCACTCACTATAAATTAAAGAAAAGTGACGGCGAGATGTTCAAATCCACGGGTGTTCTCATTCTGGTATTTAGTAGAAATTTCCACTCAATTCCACAGACAGGACGCGCGTAAATCCGTGCAAATAGTCATTAACGTAAAAACTTGTTATTTATATACAGAGGTCCATCATCTTGAATATTACGTCACCTTTTGCCCCGACTTCAACGTTGCATTCGCAACAACATAATCGCAAATGAAAGGCTACACCGAGCATATCTATTAGACGAGTGATTTCATCATTCGTTTAATCAGCCGATACTCGACTTTCCGAACTCTCATCCAGATATATCTTTTATATGATCTACATATTTCACGCCGAGTACAAAGAGCAACAAAATCAACCTCTTACAATTTCATCTTCTGCTCATTACACATTGATACGATGAGCCCGCATGATTCATATGACGCGACCCGGTAGTTTTCCCCACTTTTCAATTTATTTGGATAATTAGTCTTAGATAACAAGTTCGCAGATAGATAACAACTTGGACAACAATTTCCTACATGCGCCGTTGAACGAAATAATTTTGGAAAACAAGTGGATTTTCTTTTCAAAAGAGAACGAAGGTTTACATACAGAATGTTACTGTATCACTTAATTCAATTTCATTTCACGATTCTATAAAGATATTTGAGATTTAGAAGGTCATTGGAAACTGATGTATGTAAAAATTTATTTTTGTTTTCATTCGTGAGATCATATATCACTATTCCGTCTGCAGAGCTCATACTGCAGTGTTTCTTTCACGCGCACTGCGTTATCCATTGCACAGAATCCTATTCAATCCCACTCAGAGAATCTCCCCTCTCAATCTTTATACTAAAGTCACAAGCATAGGATGAGATATCGATTCGCGATTGACGTTTATGATCGGCGCGTCGCACGGCCAACTCCGGCTTTATGGAGCAAAACGCGTCGTGGGATAAACGCGCGCATAAGAGAGTAAGAAGTCTGACCCGAACGCGAGCGACTTATTCTCTTGATAGCCGCGAACGGGCGCAACGATATAGCCGCGGTCTTATCTTTGCGGCCGTGTCTTTGCGGGGGAGCCGCGCGTGGCAAATTCCGCTCGGAATACTTTTTACCCCCGTCACCCCTGACTGGCCCCGCGGGAGAGATAATGTCGTTCTCTTCCTATTGTAGTCGTAATAACGCCAGTTATTATCATCGGTACCGCACGCTTCTATCATTTACAATAAATAAACGATGTTACGCGAAAATGATCCAATTAAGAATAGGAAAGAAGAAGAAGGTGGTTATAATTATAAAGTGAAACCTGATTGAGAAATATTCAACATATATTAATGAATTTTATAATTTCCAATTCGAAGGATTCAAACGTAATTGAGTTTAAACTCCACATTTTCAAATTAATTTCTCAATTATTAAATTATAAGTGAATTCTTACATGATGTCGCTCCAAAAAAATAATCTTAACTCTTAGTATACACGATGACTTTTAAATCCTTTACTATACACATTGATCGTTCGTGTCTCTCGAATTAATTTTTATCACTTTAACAAATATACAAAAATTATTAGGTGATTCATATACTTTAACATCTTTAGAAAGTATTTATAAAGTTGTTATTTAAAGAAAGGAATGGACCATTATTTACTCGGATCCTATAGTATTTCAAAGAAGTGCGCAGGACACAAATAGCTCATATATATACTAAAGATTAATATATAATCTCTAGTGACTTACCTGGGATTGTTATGTTGATTCTCAGGCGAAGGTGCCTCCTGTTTGAAGACTGTTAATGATGGTAAAGTGAGAAGGGCTTCGCTGGAAGAAGATAGAAGATTTTTTATTAAGTCATATTTTTAGTACTTTCTTTTTAATTTTATTTGCAGAGATATGTAAGAGTATAATCAAAAAGTATATTCAAATTTTTAAAATATTCTTTTAATAAAACACGACTCAACGCATATTTTCTGAAAGTAATATAGCAACAACAAAATCTTATAGCGCATAGTGAATTTTAAGAATAATTTTGAACATTGTTATAATTAGCTTTTTAAATCTTTAACTTCTTTCTTAAAAATATTTAAGAAACTTTTGTATTGTAAATTTCTTTATCTTTCTTTTTGTCCTTTTAAATTTGTAATATATGATTTTTTCCAAAGATTATTTCATTAAAATAGTATTCACTACAAAATAATATAATATTGCAACGTATTATAGTAAGTTATATAGTTTCATTCATCACTATAATAATAACTTATCGATAAGTAACTCGGGATTTTTTTCTCAGCAAAACGCATTTGTTATATTGACGCACAATGATGGTTATGTTTTGGTGTAAAGATTAGAAATTAACGTCAGCTCATCTTACAACGCACCGAATGTAGATATACACGTGATAAGGAGAAATAATTTGAGAACCACTATGATAATGCCGAGAGTAGTAAGGTCAGCGCAAACTGGAATAAACTAGTTTAGTGTGCAATGAATTTAATTGGTGTGAAATATTTAATATATTGATATCGAGTTAAATATATCACCGAAATTTATTTACAATCAATATTTATATAACAGAGACACGAAGTGGCTAATCGCGTAAATTGCACACGCTTGTTATAATTTATGAATAAATTCTTCTGGCTGCAGTTCTTTAAATATTAGATTTTCGAATCGTAAATAATATATATATAAATATTTTTTTTAATAGAAGCGTAAACAATTAGATATATAATACAATTTCATTAAATTACTTACCCGATTTTTAAATACTGGTGCATACCTTTATTTATAATTAAATGATCACTTAATTATAAAAAAATTTTGAATAAAAATAAAATTGACAGAATACTCTGGTGGAAATCACTTGTAATTCTTTTGACATTGAAACACGAGAATTTATCACAATTTTTACAGACATTTATCGAAATCACATACTACAAATGATATGTATTCAAAGTCGCGCGCTTCCAAGTAATTTTATATCTTGTCTTCACGTGTTAATATAGAGATATATTATCACTATTATATATATATATATATATATGCTTCATCTACTATTACTTTTCAATGACTTAATTTTTTATTTTAATTTAAATATACTTTTTAAAAATCTTTTTTATTTTTGATAATATACATATATTCGTGCCACGTTTCCGCCGATTCTAATAAGTAATAAACGCGTAATTTCAACTAAGTACTTATAGAACGACTGGTATCTTTACTGACAATTCTCGTCTGATAATTTGATTAACAATACAGCGAATCTCGCGACAATTCCAGATAATTGCGGCTCAAAATTCTTATACAGGGCTGTGCCTAGTGAACGTGGAATGCACAGTATGTAGGCAGCCAAAACTGCAGAGGCAACCAAAGTCGAAATTCATTGAATTATATTTGGACATACTACAAATGTAACAAATCCTAGTTTCTTAAATGTTGTCAGCGTCTTCATTAAAATTATCTTCCTCTATTATTCGTTTTCCATCAATATACATATGTAGATTAATTTTAAACTTTTATGTCCATTTTTATAAGTACAGATTAGCCTTAATATCGGTTTAATTTGCTTCTTATTTTTTTCAAGAATTAGGATTTTATAATTAAAGATTAGAGAGAGAGAGAGAGAGAGAGAGAGAGAGAGAGAGAGAGAGAAGCTAATTTGTATTCGTTATGAAATAAGTATAAGAGATAAAAGATAATTAATATCGATAGAAATAAACAATAGAGAAAGATAAATAATTGAAATAGAAATGGACATTATGAACCGATTTACTCTTCATCTTTTTCAGATTCCAAGATTAAAACTAGAAAAATATGAAATATGATTCATCTACCATATGCGATATCTTTTTTGTCTCCTTTTTTAAATTGATTCCTATATACAAAAATAACTACTGTGATTTAATTTAGTTTCTTTTTTCCATCTGTAACTGTAACTTAACTTAGTTACATTTCTTCCAATAACTAGTAACTAATTCAACAGTTACTTTTACAGTTACTTTACGTTTTAAACTTATTTATCAATTTAATGTGATTGGTTAAAATCTGAATATTGCTTAAAGATACTATCCACTACAAATGCTTCGAAGTATTTTTTGATTGGTCAGTAAATTGTAAACGTAATTTTTTTTTTCTTTGATAGCCCTAATGATATTGAGCTACTCATATTGTTCTGTCATGATAACAGAAAAGTAACTGAAAAGTAACTGAAAAGTAATTTTTTTAGTAACTGTAATTATAACGAGTTAATTTTTAGTCTTGGTAACTTGGAACTGTAACTAGTTATTTTTGAAAGAAAAAAACTGTAATTGTAACTAGTTATTTTTACAAAGTAACTTTCCTAATCCTGTATATATACATGCACACTGCTAAGATGGTAAAATTATTTTTGCACGCGGGCGGCCAACTCTTCGCACGCCTCTGCCTTAGGAGATATGCGGCACTCCATCAAGAATAAACCGGTTGTATGTACACCTACGAACTGGTGTGCTAGCCGGTTTCTTACCGGTTTGAACCATGCCGAACGTATTCGACGCGCGTCTTCATTCATGGACACATGTCTGTTTTTTTTCTCGCACGTCGTAACTTTGTCACGTTTACGTACTCATGTACGATCAGCTGATACACGTGGCACGACCAGTCGATATGTAAGATTAAGATTTTTTATCCTTCTTTTATTATATGTCAGAAAAGTTTCTTTTCATAGCAAAAAATATACTTTTTCAATTTGTACAAAATTGCATTAATAAAATTATTGTTATAAGATGTGCTGATCGCGATAAAAAATATTAAAGAAATTTTACGAATTATTATATTATTGTATTTAAAAATCGTAAAAGGATTGTGAAATATATATATAAAGACTATTTCTCATTTATTTAAAAAATAGTGCTCATATACATATATATATATATATATATACATATACATGCCTACACGGAGAGAATTTTTCGTTATTTTTTACCGCAAAATTCATTACAAATTTCATCATGTTTGGTAATAAGCTTGGGACAATTTGACAATAATGAAATATTATCAGATAGATTTTTTGAAATATACAAGAGACTTTTTATAAATAATGTATTAAAAATTATAATGCAGATTGTAAAATGTTTTGAAGTGAGTAAGTTCTAGCGTAGCTAGAGACACACTCGACAACGAAAATAACCGATAAATATCGATTACAGTCGATCAATTACTATGTTACATGGTAAAATTATAAACGATTAAATCAGATTAAAAATATCATACTGTATGGTAAAAATTGTATAAGCTATTTTATATATATTCATGACTACTTAGCATCTATTCTTTTAAAATAATAAAGAATCATAAACTGCGTAACATATTTTAAAATGTTGAAATTTTACTATACCCTTTAGTAAAATTAATAAAATATATTACATATCTTATTATGACACATATTAGTAAATTAAAGAAACTCATATACAATTCTTTGAAATACTATGTTGTCCCACTATTATCGTGATTTTCAGGCTAAATTCTAAGAGAAAATTCTCTTCGTGTATGGACTTTCAACGTCCTTCGTAACGTGAATTTACGATACGCATATAGATATATTTTATCACGATAAAGTATGTGCGTAGCCATTTTCGCCGTATGTTTGTATGAAATTATCCATGTGTACGTGGATATAAAATAAAAAGATATCGACTATAAATCATAACTTTTTAAATCTATTACGACAAATAAAATAAACTAATAAAATATAATCATTTTCTTATAAGCAGAAATTACGCATGTATTTTTTATTTAAATATAAATTATTCTAACTATGTATACATTGCCTTTAATCTTTTTTATAAAAACGTGGAAATATATATATATGTGTGTATATATATATATATATATATATGAGAGAAATTTTACGATCTCCACCGCTCCTTTTTCGTTCGCATTAGATGCTTCGCGTACACTCGCGCACGTGCGTTGAAAGCGACACACCAATACTCGTTGCTACCGACCGGTTTGATTTTCTCGTGTCTCCGGTGCGACGTAATGCCAAGAACTGTGGCCAGTTTTAACCGGATTTCTAGATCAGAGTTGACCGCCGTTTCGTACGAGTTTCTCTTATTCGTGGCAGAAGCCTGCGGTACCGACCATAAAGCTCACTATTCGCGCTCTGTCGACGGATAGCTCTCGACATATCATCGAGACACCGAGTAAAATCGGTACATAAACATTTTACTATAAACTTTTGCGGAGCATTCTTTTTTTAAGATGTACCACATCTACAATTACGATTATTGCTTGATCAGTATGTTAAATTGATTTTTTCTTATTATTAGTGAAAATTTCATTGAAAAAAATGCTAAAATAGTGTCACATTCATCCCTTTTAGCAATTTGTTAGAAATAATTGGACATATATTTCCAAAATTTTTCTAGAGCATCACTTACCTCATATTAGTGTAAGAGGCGACAGCTGTTGCAAGGTCAGATGCCGCAAGAGCGGATAATGATCCATCAAAATCAGCGGCAAGGTGTTCAGCGAGTTCCTCCACTTGCGTGGACCAACCTTGACCAGAGCCATTGCTTCCGATGGATCCTGAAATATAAACCATACAAATTTCATGAATCTGATTTTTTTTAATATTAATTTTTTTTCTTTTACTTTATCATCCTTTATTTTAGCGTATCAAGCCAATGGTACACAGAATAATTTAGTAAGCAAATGAACATTTTTTGGATTTATTACAGCTTACATTGGTACTTTAAGTTTTCTATGATAAGCCGATTTCACTTATTGCTTGCGTATTACTGTTTTTTGTGTACTATTGACTTTAGTGTTATATAATAAATTATAAATGTGTTAACAAATTTAAAAGATATATATATATGCATAACAATATTTAATATAAAATTTAACTTCTTTGTAATACTACTACTATTCTTTGTTTCGGCATCTTCATTGCGTGTTTCGCCCTCTTTTCAAACAACTATTATCTAGAATAATCAACACACAGTGTGAAGCTCTTCTCGTATACGGCATCGTACCGCCTTGAGCGCCGTTATAACCAACATGAAGCTGATGATGCATCGTGGTCGGTCTATTTTTCGTTTCCTGGATAATATGACAGCGCCGACTCTTGGTGATAATGGGGGGATAATGTCGACTTTGCAGCAGCGACACCCTGGATCTATCGATCTCACACCACTTCATCTTATTTTGGTCCCGATTGAGGATCGCACCCGAAACGCGCAGAAACACAACACTAAAACTACGTGCATACACCTTCACAAAGTTTCGCCAGTATGGCGAACTGGTATCGAGCTTCTCTTTCTCTCTCTCTCTCTCTCTCTCTCTCTCTCTCTCTCTCTTTCCTTGGCCAAGCTAATCTGCGTGATACATTGCGTGCGTACACATACACGAGTTATCAGTTACTGATGACCACGTGGGCGAAAAGGCGTCGGACGTAAGAAGATAGAACACAGAAGTTCGCGATCAGTCTTGAAAAGTTCTTCAAAGCGATGTCACTCAAATCGCATATCGCGTCATCGCTGAGTTTTGACCGTTAATTAACGATGACAATATTGAACTTGAAACTTCGGATAATTTCGAGCATCCTTCGGTATTCGCCGATTTGCTAAGTAGCGAAATTTCACACAAGCGAAATTTAATGGTGATTATTAAGTTAGTTGCATCAAGAGCGATATTGTATTGTTATCATGTCCGTATAAATTAATTATATTAATATTCAATTAGACATTTTAGAATTTTGTCACAAGGACAATAATTTAGTGCAATATTGGTGGAATTCTATTTATCAATTTGTATAGGAGAATACATATATAATATATATGTATATATATATATATATAGTGAATTTATCACAGAAAAGATCTTTTAAAAATATAAACAATAGGAAAAATATAATACAGATATCTTTTAATAAAAAAAAGATCCGTAATACTAAACAGCAAAATGGAACTCGTGGCTACGACAGTGTTCGACAGGGGCCGTTTGGTCACGACCTTTAAGAAGATACATTACATCAACGACTAGATACGATAATGACGATCGACTTCACGCCACTATACAATTAAGGCAACATATTCTTTACATTTTATGCAAATATATTTTGCATGGAAGGTGAAATTTGACACTATCGAATCTTAACATCTTAAAAAGATCGAGTTTTAAAGTAAGATTATTTTAAGCAAGCTTTATATATTTATCCTATTATCACTATGTAATTTAGAAAAAAGAATACAAACTTTTACATTAAATTTATTTAGTTTTATTAGATATATCGAGAAATTTGCTAATATCTGAAAATTGAAAGAAAATGTTAAGAATTATGTTTTAAATTTAATCGCAGCAATAAATGCTTCTATGAATTAAGAATAATCTATCCTATAAATTAAATAGTATGCAATAATTTTTATGTAAATATTTAGAATAAATAAGAAATACCAACCATCTCTTCTAATATGTTTCTTTTCAAGTTCAGTTATATCCGATTCTGTGGAACGGCGTTTCGAATTGTTCTGTTCACAATTCGAGGAAGATCCGGAAGGCGAGAGATGTGGCGAGCCGCTGTTCAAATGTATCTGATCACCACCAGTCGGCGAATTTTTCGGCGGGTGCTTATCTTGCCATAAAGAATTTTGTGGACTGTGATACCCCAATGTGGTCTGCAATATTAACATTTTACAATTATTAATGTGGCAACTGCATCGTCATATAACAAATTATTTTCGTGAAATCAGTCTTTGTTTTTATGTACACATATAGAATATTAAGTAATATTACTAATATGGAACAGGAGCTTATTTTTTTAAGAAATCACTGCGTTCAAGTGACAGTCGCTGGAAGTTGTTACAATTGTTGCAAAACATACTATAATGAACAGAAAACCTTGTGTGACACAATTTTTTTTTATAAACATTTTTTTTCTGGAGATATCATAGTACTGTCTTAATCATGTTCCCACAGGCTCAAAATAAAATCTTTTTAAGTTTATATTCCATAGACTCTTTTAACAATATTACGGTTGCGTTCCAATTGAATAATCAGCGTGCGCACCACAAGAATACGAAAGAGGTGTAACACAGACTAGAGACTTTTAACGTAAGAAGAAGAAGAAGAAGAAATCGAGGTATGATACGAAAAAAAAATCGAAGTTAAATCGTGACACATGGGTTTTTACTTTTCATGAAGAAAGGTACTCCATTCGTAAAATAGCAAAAAAAAACGCGAATTCCAAAGTCGACGATCCACGATATCGCGGAAATGTTTGATGATATCATGGACCGTCGAGTTTGGAATTCGCATTTTCTTCGCTATTTTACGAACGAAGTATCCTTCTTTATGAAAGGTAAAAACCTATATGTCACAATTTAACTTTGATTCCTTTTTCATATCATACTTCGATTTCTTTTCCATATCGTACTTCAATTTCCTTTTTATGTCTTGAAAATCAAAAAAGGCGTTACGAGTCAATCAATTCCTATAAACTTGCTAAATACCTGTATACTCTACACAACATTCTACAAGTTCTCTAAATAGCAAATCATTTTAATTATTACACTTACTTCTGGAAATATATTTACATGTATATATAATGAATATCTTTACATAGGTCTATCTATGACGGAAGAAACCTAGAGTTGCATTCAGGAATTACGTCAAGGGTATCGATTATGTAACTTTTTTCCTAGAGCAGAAACGTGAAAACTGGAAATTTTTATGTATGCATAAACATATACACACATACATACAAAAAATGTTCATTTTTTACGTTTCCGCTCTAGGGAAAAAGTTACATGATCAATATCCAAGAATCGATGTTTGCTGGATTTCTAGCTAGATTTGTGTATTTGCTATCGTATTGGTTGCAGTGCTAACAGTGTTAACCAATACAGTAGCAAGTACACAAATCCAGCTAGAAATTGCTAGAAATCCAACAGAAAAAAAGTATTATGTGCTACTGGCTTTAACGACATTATATGATATTATTGTATTGTTGTTACGCAGATATTCTACATGATAAAAATGTTACGCAATAACAAAATATGACACCGAATTATCATTCAGGACCTGTATTTCTGTATATTTTGTAACGCGTTAGAACAGTAAACAGTAACGAATCGTTACATTGTCGTTGAACAGATATTTTATATCAATTACTGCGTAAAACAATATAACTAAGTGCATAACTAAGACTTTAAAAATGTAAAAAACGTAAAATTTATTTAGCATAATATGTTAATATGATGTTAAAGGCATAATTAAAATCGGAATATTTACGTGTCCAAACATTTTTAATCGGTAAGTGTAAAAATAAACCAGAAAGTATTTTCTAACAGATAATACAGCAGTTCTTGTAATACTGTTACTGAATCGTGCAATAATAAACTTTTTCGTAAAATAAGCAAAAAAATGAGCGTTTGACAACGTAAGCTCTAAAACTGGCATAGTCTAGGCAGTAATGTCATATTCTTATTCTTTTTCTTCTTCTGATAGAAGTTTGTACAAAATGAATGTACATATATATATACTATATATATGAGAGTTTCTAGAATCCTTTCACTTCAATGTAAAATATTTTTTGCTAATTTATATGCATACTTTATGTTGTTCTGCAAAACGCAAACATATAACGCGACAGTTTTTTTTTAAGATTTTCTCGTAAATACATGACTCATGAATGTTTTCAATCCCGATAGGTGTATTTGATAATAACACACGCAACACTAAAAATTAGCTTATAGTTTGTCTTACAGATAAGTGTGACAGTTTACGCTGCACCGCAATTCATGTTACAATATAAGAAAAATAACAAAAAGAAAAATATAAAGTAAAATTCGTTCGTATTATGCAAAACAAATATATCATAAAAACGGTCAATAATCAAACTCAAAAAAGAAATTGTAAATAATAAAGTTTCAAATTGTTGAAACAAATTTCGTTTTTTATTATTTACAATTTCTTTTTTGAGTTTGATTATTGACCGTTTTTATGATATGTTTGTTTTGCATAATACGAACGAATTTTACTTTATATTTTTCTTTTTGTTATTTTTCTCTCGTGATAGGTCGAAACGTCTTGTTTATAATTTTTTAACACTGTCACTAATAATTTATTTCGGCTCGTTTCTATCGTGTATATGTTATGAATTTTATCATTTGAGCAGTTTATTGTAATTTAATTTTTAATTTTATTATACGCAAATTCCAACATGCAGGTTAATACATAACCAATGTATATCATTAACTCTTATCATTGTTATAAATATATTTTGACTCGTAGCTCCTGTATTTTAATTTGAATTTTTATTAGAATAAATTTGACGAGAAAGAGAAATAATTATTCCACATACCTGTTGAGAGTTGGCTACAACGTCACATCTGTTTGGACGAACCGGTGACAATTGCTCGTATGACGGAGATGTGTTGGAAAACCACATCGCTCCGTGTAGGATTTCCGCGCCACCATCCATCATGAGTTGCAGCTCCATTCAACAGCTTCTCAGAGCATACGTGATCGAATTAATTATCGCCTACAATCTACGTACTGCGACACCAACGGGTTTGCCTGTAGCGATTTCCGGATAAGAAATATCTATATATTAATTTTTGATCTCAGATCTACCAAGGGTACCAGTCTTCAATCGTCCTTAAAGAGACTCCGTCGGCAAGTATCAATTCTCTAGCGCCAAAAGATCCCTCTCTTCAAGGATGAGAAGACGTGGACGACTTCTTGACTTATGAATTATAACTTTATTACTTTACATGCTATGCGTATGTATATGCGAAAATGAATTTGGTGACTGTGTTTCTTGGCGACGATTCTGTAAAAGGCGACGAGTCCACGCTGCTCTCAAATCACAAATCGATGATCTTCGTCTCCGACTGTCTGTTCTCTAGCCGCAATAAGCACTCATTCCATTTCACCACGTGTGTCTTTCATGCCTGTTGCAGATCGTGCTGTGCGTCCACCCTATAGGTACCCCTTGGTCCAGATCTTCGATGTGCCCGGAAATACACGGTGCATCACCCGACCGCCGGTGATTATCAGGGCCGAGTACGCGTGCTGATACGCCCACTCTTAGAACATCACGAAGAAGCTGTTGTACAGTTTCTTGATGCCGGTGGTCTCACGCTGCCGGTGTGTTTCCAAGAGTGCACAGCCTCGCGATTTCAGTGACAAAAAACGCGAAAAGACGACGAACGCGTCCTTGAATATCATTGCCACGCCTTGGCTGCAACGCATTTTGTTTTTAGTTGTGCTGAAGCTTTGCTGCCGTTTCGGCGGAAAACCTTTTCCTGCGAATAACATATATGATTAATTTGGAAGTAAAAATAACACTCAGTTGACAAGCTGATTATTTCGTTTGGCATTTAAAATAATGTATCAAGATAACAAATCTTGCTACATTCTGTTTATTAAAATTTTAATAACGATTATATAATAATCGTGTTAACTGTGTCACGTCACAAATTAATAAAAAAAATTATAATATATTGTGAGACGTAGATTTCTGTTCCAAATCTACGCAATTATTTAAAATATAAAATGTTTAATATTTAATATCCTTTACCAAAAGATAATTTACGTTAAAATTTATAACATTAAAATATCAGGGTTGGTAAAAAACATGTTTTAAACGTGTTTTAAACAGTTTAAAACATGCTTAATTGATGTTTTTAATATGTTTTAAATATGTTTTTTTTATAGTACTGTTTAAAGCATATTTGAAGCATTAAAAACATATTCAAGAAGAAACACAATATGTTTTATTCTTAAAAAAAAACATTAGTAAAAATATATAAAAATAAAATAATAACATTGATCATATAAATGAAAAAATTTATATAAAAATTGCGAATGTTTTTAATTTGTCATCTTTTAAATCATTTCTTAAAATAATGATGGCGCTTTTTAACATCATAAACAAGTGTTTAACGTATTGTACAATATACCTAATCTATGTTGATTAGTCATTTGATCGATAGATGTTCATTCTCAATAATCGAATACTTCTATATTCCGTGATTAATAGCGCGTTCATTAAATGTTCATATAAAGTTTAAGTAACAAAAAGATTGTAGCTGTTTCTCAGAATAACTTGCCACTGTTTGACATCAATTGAAGCTATGTGTGACCGACGCAAAAGCATAAAGTGGTTTCGCGATAATCGATTTTTTTTTGTATAAATCAGCTTCTTTAATTGTTTCATGTTTTTAGAAGTTAATAGATAATTTACGACGATTTATAATTACAGTTAAATTCCCTCTTACATAATAGAGAAATTTTATCATATTAATATTCCATAGCTTATATTGTTTCATAATTGCGAAATTTCTCTTAAAGTTTTTTTTTTATATAAAATTAAACATATATAATTTTTAATATCTTGTTTTTAAAAAAAATATTATGTTATATTTAATATTTTACAAACCTTCTTCTATTCGTTTTAACGATCGATGCCTTTTGCCTGGTATCTCCTCCACCTTAGATAAGAATCGTGTGAAAAAATATTGCAACGAAATACGAAAGAAAAGAATGTCAATTCTGTATATCCAAAAATATTCCCGAGATAAACGAGTATCCGCGTGACACACCTTAATTATCTTATCAAGATCTTGCGTCTGTAGAAGATCAAGTCGAAGCTTTGATGTTTCGAAACTTTTACGCCTCCTTGGCGTCTAAGCAGCTGTAGTGCTGTTATAATTCCCAATATTTCAGTCAGAGACGTTAAAGACAAGAGAGTAATCCTTGTCCAAAAGAATCTGCTTCTCGTGAAAATGCAAAAAATTCTAACTGGCGGATGTCCCCGAAATTTCTGAATAGGCTCAACGTTACGTATGTTTCGATTGCTTTCTAACGACTATGGCTCACACACTGGATAGTGTCTTGGATATCGGAGGCCTCCGCCTGACCGTTATCACCACATTTTCATGATCCTTCGCTCCATGGTGCCGTCTAAAAAAAGAATCCAAGCCAGGAAGAAATGAACGAGGCCTCTTGTGAATGACGTCAATGGAAGTTCGAGTTTCGTTCACCACGTTCCAAAATCTTCTCGGTGGCGAATGGAAATCTGGTTCTTCTAAGAACAATCTGCAAAGCGAAGGCTCTCCTGGTAAGACCAAAGAGGCTTAACCCTCTTGACGATATGCCCGCGTCTTTCTCTCTTTCAGTATCGTATCCCTGCCGTTACTCCGCAAAAAGACACTATCAGAGTCTTTCGAAAAGTAGCAGCCAGTAAATGTGGGCCATTCAGTCGTCGAGAATCTCGAATGTGGTCAAAATCTTCCTCTTTGTAATCGCTAATACAATGTCGAGAAGCACCTTATGATCCTCTTGCGTTAATAAGTATGACGTTGTTTTGAGATTTCTTCACTGCTGATAATTTGATTTCACTTTGATTTAAATGTTTCCCTCTTCGTTCTTAAGAATTAAACTGCTTAATACGTTCTCCAGTGAGCAATCACTAAAAATCCACAGACAGTTAATCCTTCTTGTTGAGCTTTAGAATACAAAGTTCCGGATCTTCTTCGGGAAAAGAAGTCCGGCTAGCAAGACGGTAGTCGATAGATTGCCTAGCGGTCCCGACGCGAACTCTGGAATGTCCACGAGTGATCCAATCCAACCGTGCTTCAAGGAATTAACAGCTTGGCCAATAAGCTCCACTCTCGAGGGTCGACTCTCAATTGGTACCACTCAGTGTTGATCAACGAGACGCGTTTCCTTTATCCTCTAGCGTTGTCTCGTGCTGATCACGTCGTCTTGCAAATTCGCAATTTGTCACCTGAAGATTCTAATGCCTCACAAACTCTCTTCTTGCGTTACGTACGAATTAAATTTATCATTTGCAGTTTTGAACTCGCTGTGATAGTCCAGTAATTTATCTCGAAGATGCGCAGCCTTCAACTTATCTTCTGGTTGCAAACGTCGCGAATTCGAGGCGAGCAACTGCGAGAAGCTTATTTATATTAGTTATCAGTTAAGACGTCACAACAATGATCATCGGAGGAATGTATATTATTACGAATTACGTGTCTCGTTGCTGAAGACACTGAAAATTTCCACGGTCATCTAGAGATATTAGAATCTATTCTAAGACAGAACTATTCGACGACGCGAAAATGAGGCCAGCCGCGGTACTTCGCAAATTGACGTAGTATGCAACTGGCAGCCAACGATTACGACTGCCAGTGTCGTCTCGACAGACACGTCGTAAGAGCGACGAGCCTGTTTGCCACGCGGATTAATTAATTTCAAAACGTTATCTCTGATATCGTGGCTTTTCTCATAGCACGACCTCGAAAGTTCCTCCTTCTGCACGCTCGTCTGGAAGAAGACGATTTCGCTTCTCGGGCTCTCTTTTGTTCCGCGCGCGGTTTCTGCTGATCGTCTCTGAACGTCACGATGCGGTGCCGATGTGTCTGTCAGAGCTGCCACGTGCCGGTTGTTCAAAGAATGTCTCCCGAGGACATTACTTCTCGATCAGATCTTCTGCCCGATCGCGCTCTGTTTGCTGAAGAAATCTAACACTGTTTATCGTTCGTGTTCGATCTTTCTCAATTTACCATGAAATTTTCCTGTTTGTGTGTTTTATTTCTGCATCAACTTGATGAAGAAGATCTGAAACAATAAAAGTGACAGCGATGTTCATGACCTCACTACTGACAGTGAAACAAATAAAATTGTAAAAGTATTTATTTTTATTATTTTTGGCACACAATTCACGTTACATTAAATTAAAATATAACATGTCATATTAAAATACATTTTTCAAGATTTAAAGCTTTCTCATATAAAATATATGAAATTTTCATTGTAAAATCATCATTTGTTGTTCCAGTAGCTCTCTTCATCAGCTATTATACAGTATAAACATGATATGTTTTCTTCGTGTCACAATTTGTAGTTCACGACTTTTTCATACATCATGTCCACCTCTCTCGCTTCTTCCTCTTCTCTTTTCATGAACAATCGAGCAACTCTCCTCCGGAATGGATCAGCTGTAGTTTCGTTGATCGATGTCAATCCGCAGGGTCACCATCGCGTACTCGCTACTCGCTTTATAGCGACTCAAGCAATTCCTAGAATTGCGAACGCGCTTGCATATTGTCAAAGAAAAAAAATTCCGACTGTGCAGATCATGTGTCATCTTCTATGGAAAATGATGAATATCTCCATTAGCGGCATTAGTGTGTCACGTAGTTTTCATATTATTCATGTGACAAAATTCACACCCTAGTGATATCATTTTTTTTATTCCTATAGTTACATAAAAAATATATTTTTTCAAGATTGGTAACATCTAAATATTTTCTTTCACAAAATTTTAAGATTTTATATAGTACATATAAAATTCTTGCTGCCAAAAGTGTATAGGAAAAAAGTGTTTAGTTTTATAAAATATACATTGAGATAATAATCCCTTCAAAGATATTAGATAGCCTAACAATATTTTTTAATCATTAAAACCCTCCCGTTGTAGACTTAATGTTGCTTTGTACTTTGCATTCGGATTTCTTTCAGATCAACGACCACAACGTTTGCTTCAACTCGTCCGAGTTTATCGTGACGAGTCACGACCTGACTTGTAATAAACAAAGTTGTGCACGATGGGCATCATTATTTTTTATTTAACACAAAAATTCCTGACCGCAGGAGAGGATCTATATTTACATTAATGTTGTCGAATCATACATTAGAAATTATAAAAATCTAAAAGATTGGCGTAAAATCATAATAACCGTTGCAAGCCGTTGCAACATCGAGAGAATTCAACGTTTAGATATTTTATTATTATTGCAACAAGGAATTATTTATTATTTATAATTTTTAGTTATTAATTCCTAATTATTTAAATTTTAAGAAATTCATTTTATTAGTATTTGCTTAAATATATATCTATATTTGATTAACATTATTTTAATAAATGCCAGTGTCAAAACACTAAAATAAAATGGCCCAATATTTATGCTGATTTATGCAAATGACCAAACTATAAACAGCTGTATAAATATCTATATATGTACAAACTATTTCTGCTTGACACGTCGAAAATGTGTAATGCCTATTTATGGGAACGAGTAGGACGCGCTTTGCTGAGATATGTTAGTCACTGACGTAACAACATCAAATAAATGTCTCTTAATTAATTATTGTCTGCACTTTTCACAGACTGCGCTGTGCTCTCAAGTGTCATTAAACTGTATTATCGATAAAATTGTACGTAATTGTATACGTAAACCTGAGCGATTCGTGAAATCTATCGAATTTTATTTTATTTATTATAAACTGTTTATATACATAATGTTATATATCAAGTTATATATCAATGTTATCTTACAACTTGGAAATGTTATCTGTCCCACGAGCACTTTGACAAATTCATCGTCGATCTGCATGTGCTCATTATCAGTATTTCTTGTAAAGAGATAATTGCAGTGAACATGCCTGGGAAATCCGTACGAGAAAAAAATAAGTGACAAATAAGATTGTATATTATTGTGGAGAAACATGATTATTTGCCTCTGAATTAAACGATTTGATGACACGGCACGAAGCATAGAGTTAAACGACTAGACGCGCATAAATTATACCGATGATTTATGATTGTGCGCGCAAAATGAATTGTGCTATCGAATAATGAATGTTGAAGTGTAACGTTCGGGCCTGTCTTACAATTGTCGATTATGGATACATGAACCCTACGGCAATTTACATTTTCATTAAAGAAGCAATTCTCGAAATGGACCGATTCTCGAAATCGTGTGTAATAAATAATGATTCGAAATTGATTGAAGAACAATTCGTAATCTGGTTATGAAATCCAATTTTTTATTATAATCGAGTAAAAATTGAGTTCTCTCTTTTAAAATAGTCTATTGGAAACCTCGAGTAAAAAATATCTTGGCTATGGCCCAGTCGTTTCAAAACCCGGCATTGAAGGATACGCTCTGACATTGAGAGCGAAAGACAAAAGAATAGGTATACAGAAATGATTTTCACAATCTTTGGGAAATGATGGAACGTCACATAGTGTGTGTCAGTAAACACAAGTGTTAATTCGCCGTGCACACTGGTGCACACCCAGAAGCGACAGCAGATGCGGACGCATATGCACGCGTCAATGCGTCAAGGTCACGCATATATCGAGAGTCATTATAGCCGAATGCACGTCCATACCATGTGTAGTCTTTTGCGCCGTGCTGCTTTCGATTGAAATTATAAAACCGGTTGCAGCATGCAAGAATCTAAGTTGCTGTCGCAGAATCGGTGGATCGAAGTAATAATCCACCGTTGATAAATCTATGAAATAATTTGTTAATAAATTTCCTGAGAAAAATCGTTTACTTACACTATTACCACAAACTGTGACGTCAGGAACAAGAAAATATACAATAAAAAAATTCTTGTAAAATATTTTAATATTTTTCAATATTAAATATATTTCGATAAGACAGCTGCGTGATACCACGTCGTTAGTCACAGATTCGAGAGTACTGAAAATGAATCATGCATAACTAAAAAACAAAATCAATTATGTTCACAGCTATGAAATTGTTAAATTAATAATATAAATAAATATGATTTTTAATTTTGCTTCAAGACAAGAAGATAATTTTCAGTATATTTTATAACTTTATTCTCTATCGATTGCAACTATTGCTTTATAGAAAAATAATTCTATTCAAATATAATTTGCAAAAAATGTCATTTTTTTCACTTCGGAAATTACAATTTAAAATAGTAGTCGTTGGTGAACAGTCTTAAGTTAAGTAATGAATTCGATAGTCTTTTTTTGGAATAATATCATGAGAGAAATGTTGAAGAAGTCAGTCGCGTGATGTATGTATTAATAGGTGTCATAATTGCGCTTTCTATTATTGGATTTATTTCTTTATGGCATCGGATGAATGCATAATATGTTATGCAAGTGAAATAATATATGATAAAAATGTCATTATAATATCACCTGTATAATGTATAAATAACATAATTCGCAAAAGAAATTATAAACAAGAAACAAACAAACAGAGAATGTCAAGTAACAACAAAATATGTTTCACTCCTTTTTGTTTTGTCCGGTTTTGCGACATCAATATCATCAGTTATTCCCGGAGATTGCGATGATCAATTGTCCGTGCAGCCACTTAGAGTATTATTATCTTTCACAATAGAGCCGCGTCGAATTTGTTATTCAGCTGCGAGTTCTGCGAGCATTGATTTCTTCCACTGTTTGTCGACACTCCCGTTCCAGGATTTCGCTCCAAACTCTGTATCGATGGTTTAGGCCTGGTACCGTATGTAAAATCGTCTTGGAGCCCAAAACTCCGACACTTTGATTGGCCGTACCATAAAAAATTCGCGCGACTCTGGAATGCAGCAATGCCATGGCACACAGAGGACACGGTTCCATCAGCAGGAATGCCCAATAACCCGTGCAGAGATACGGTCCGCATTTCTTCGCGTTATCCTCGCATTCCTTTTGCTTCGAATTCTCGATTTTGGCACTGTTATTTCTGCGCCCTTTTCGCACAATTTGCGTCTCGAGGGACGTTTGAACCGGAAACTTTAGCGAAGCTAGAGATTTCGGATAACAGAGCGGTGTCTCTTCTTCGTATCTTCTCTTGATTCTTCTTAGCCTCTTCGAGATCTGATTTTCAGTCGTAATATTTGGATCTGTTCTTTCATCGCCAAATTTATCTTCCTCGATAACATCTGTTTGTCTCTTCGTTTCCTCGCATTCCTCGCATTCCTCATCGTTCAATTTCCATGCACCACCACCGTGAAGTCTAGCAATAAGATCCACCGCCAGCATGGCGGCATGCCACATAGGATGTCTATCAATTTTCGCGGCAGCCACCGCCAGGATTCTTCCATCCTCGGGATCGACGATCGCTGCGGCGCCGGTACAGCGCTCATTGCTGACCGCCTCCAACCTGGCAGCCTCTATTACCAATGACATGATTCGCTCGATTGCGTATAAACAATCCTCGTTGAAGATCGAGCCGTCGATTAGACTCTCAATTGCCTGATCAGGATGGAAATTTACCGGCCAGATTTTCGAAGCTTCGCTGGCCTGTATCTTCGTCCTTGGCGCCTTGGCTGGCACCTTCGTCATTTGGAATTTCTCTTCCAGCAAAGAGAGATCGAATCCTCTCTCCTTCAACTGAGTTTTAAGTTGATTTTCACCGAGAGAAATATCGTGGCCTTTCTCACGTGACAATTCGTCCGAATGAAGCGGAGCCAAAAGCAATTTCCCGTTGGAACAGCGCTTTAGATGAGCGAATCCCGGCAAAATGGTAGATATACTTTTAATTGCGGTGGAGGTGTCCTTCCGTTGTTTCAAAACGCCCACATAGACCTCCTGCAGCGGAGGAGCTTCTGTGAAATCCGAGCTTAGGATCGGTTTCGCCGTCCAGCTTCTAGTTGCAGTCTCCGTCTTGCGTGCCTTGACACTTTTTGGCGACGTCATCTTCCACCCTGAAAAGACGCTGCCTTCACTTATCATTAGAAGATTTCTCGGTGATATTTGCGATACACCGTTCTGTTGAACATTGGAAAGAGTTTATCGTTATCTCTTTATCTCATGCAAATTATTTTTTTACCATTATTTCCAAGATTGTTTCTTTACACAATGTTAATGTTCGTACATTCAGTATTCAACACATTATTTTATTCATCTTTATAAAGTTATATTTTGTAATTTAAGTGTAGTATTATAAGTACAGAGAAGGACGAAATATATTATATATAATTATGTATACAAAAAAATATATAGAATTATATGTATATATAAAGTTCTCTTTGGATTCTATATATATTTAAAAATTTCCAAACGTAGATGTATAATATAAAAAGGCATGCAAATTTGTAAAATGTGATGAAAACAAGATCCTAAATCAACACGGAAATACTTGGAAATATCGAACGATTACGAGAGTGCCTTAAGGATGTTTTCGCGTGTGACGATCATAAATATCGATGAGATTTCGGCGAAAGTAGGAAAGAACGGAGTTGATCCTTGATCCGGATGGCGCCGGATGGATCTTAATTATAATCGGAATTACCCCGCGGGACATCTTATGAAGGAGTAGAAGCGATTTTAAATTGCTGTCAACTTGGGCCACGGTCGGATCGATTGTCAGAGTTAGGCGCAATTGTATGACATCGCTGTCTGCATGAAGAATAAGCGAGACATTGCATTAAAAAGTCCGAAGTTCGAGCCAAAGTTTCCTTTAATTTCAACTGTGCGTAAACATATGCTGAACGTGTGGTCGTCAAAGTCTAATCGTAGCGAAGAGATAGCACTGTCATTTATTACGTCATAATAATGAAACGTCTCCGTCAACGAAACTATCTAATTTTAACGTAAATATTCTCTGCTTAAAGTTCCAACAAATATATTTTTCAAATGCGTGAAATGCATGAAATATGATTGAGATGCGTAAAAATACTTTTAAATAAATATCAAGAATACACATTTATGAAGAGATCTTTACTGAAGAAGAAATAATATAAAATACATAAATTAATAGGCGAGCCATGATAGCCTATTAATTTATATTATTTTTTCTTCGTCGCCACGTAAATAAATTCCTATGTAAAGAAATTCCTACGTCTTTTGGTTGTGTAACATATTATATTCCCGTGTACAGTTTACAGAGTTGAAAGTCGGTATGCATCGCGTCACGCGATTGATAAATAATTGGCACTCGGTAAATTTTTACGCAAAATCTCGATTTTCAGAAAACTGTGCACGCATGAGTGACACATATAGTTGCTACTCTGCTGAAGACCTACTTTGCACGATATATCAGTCATCTGATAGTAGATATCGTGATACCGTAATAATACGCATCTTCCGTATACAAGTTAAAAAATTATAAAACTTTCTACCGTTGGAAATCCGAGAAACGTCGCACAGTTGGAAGAATTCGCTACGCAATTTTATTGTTTAGATTCGTATCTTAATTAACTTAATAGTCTATCAATGAAGCGAATTATCTTGTCGCCATCATTCGTAATGCAAAAGAAGATTAAATTACAGATAATGTACTGTATATTTTTTTCGAGACGCTTTTCGTTATTTATATGATAAAAAATACCCGATTTTGATTTATCTTTTGTGGTTTTAATAAATTTTCATGGTGATTTTCAACATCGTACTATACACTGTTAAATTTATAATATCATATTATACTTAATTTGACATCATAAATTAATTTGAATTATTTTAAATCATTTTTCTGTAGGTCGTCACTACTCCTATTCAATATGCCATTAATTTAACTAAAACAATGGAGTTAAACAGTTTAATTCCATAAATGTATTAAATTTGACTAACATTTATTAGTCAATAGTTATTTACTAATTAAATGCATACATTAATATGAATGTTGTTTATTTTAAAATTAAGCAATTCAATCACAGAAATGGATTGATTTACATTTTAACATTGAAATTAAAAATAAAATGTTTTTTAATTCGAGTGATTAAGTTATCATTGCTCCTTTGATATCTAACAGTGCATGTCATAAAAAATAATTATTATCAATTTATAATCTAATCTATTTAATACAAAATAATTGTTATTCAAAAAATATAATTGTTATCGGCTTATAATCTAATCTATGCTCATAAAAGTTTTTTTATTAGGATGTGTCTTTTTTGCAATCATCGTCGCAATGTGTGTTGATTTAATTTGTCACAATATCGTTTAAATCTCAAGGAATAAGATAAATAAAAAAATGATAAGAATTTATAAGAAAATTATGTAGTACAATTCATTGGTAATACGTTGATTAACTATTGACATGCATTGGGGATATACTGGGTCAATATTGTACCAATAAATTGTGCTATTAGAGTGCGGAAAGGATTATTTGTCCAATGGACAAATAATATGAGAATCACGCTTTGTAAAACTAAGCGTGAGCAGTGATCTTAAAAGATCATTGTTTGACATTGTACCGTGATTGACAAGTAATCGATACGACGTTTATTTTTCCGTAATTATAATATCTATAGATAATTGAATTAAACGCAACTTAATCGACTTCAGTTTTCCTTGAAGAGAAAACTTGTAGATTATTTTGAACAAACTGTCTGTCCTTTTCCGCAATATTTCAAATCGAGCAATAGATAATGAGAATTTTGCAAACATAGCGCATTCGAATTCCGGCACGAGTCGCACCGCTCGTTTAAGATGGCGTCTAAGATTGCACATTTACAGAGCGTGATCCTTACATAACAGAAAAGCGAACAGCAAAAGCGAGCGGAGTAAACGGAGTCCACTCGACGTCGCGGAGTACCGTTTTGAGAGTCGCGACGCGGCTACGCGCGGTATACAAATTTCCGGGGAAAATCTAGCTTAAATTTCCTCTTTATTTTGTCATTTCTTTTTCTAGGACAAGGTCGTTCATCGGGAGTCGTTCAAACGCGAGCGGGAAATCTCGCACTGCAGCGATTTCGAGCAATCGAATTCGAGCGACAAACATGTCCTCCACGGCCTTGGGTTGCGACATGTCGATCGTTAAGCTTGGCTGACGCTAACTGTCAATGGTTGCTTAGAACGGAACTGCATCGATGCGGAACGATGGCCCGTCGCATCCGCGAGGCGCCGTCGAGACGCCACGTGTTCGCCATGCGCACGCACGCACGCACGCACGCACTTTATTCGAAGAATTTTTACCTGCTGCTCCACGGCGGTGCGGCTACGGCCGCATAAAATACGCCCTAGTTTCCTCTTGATATTTCCCCGGCCTCTGACGATCAAGTTCACACCGGAAATCGTATTCCTTGAGCGCGGCAAATTTGTGCTACCAACAGTAACCGGAAACGCGTCGAAACACACGTGAGAATTGCGCGCCGGAGGTACTTCGTATGCGTCGTCGCGACGGCTCGCGTCTCTTTGTGGTATGTAGCATTAGCTGTTTATCACCGAGGTCCACGATGGAGGCGCCTTCTGCCGGCGAGATGAAAGACTTTGCGAGAGGCAGGGATATTCACAGCTTCGGTCACCAGTTAGGTCCGTAAAATTTTTACTTTTCTTGCGGCGAAATCTGCTAGTCGGTCATGGACGCCGAAATTGAACTCCAAACAAGAACTTTCTTCAAATAATCATATTATAGTTATTTAATGTTACGAAATTTATGAGCAACATTCTAAGACTTTTTAAAGGAGATAAAACAGTTACAATTTATTGTAAAAGAATGTTAATTTTTTAAATTTGATTTTTGTATCTATTACGTAAGAATTCTTACGTAAAGCTTATGTTAAGCTTTTACTACATTTACGTTATTTTATAAAAGATTTTATCCAATTTTATTAAAAATTTGGAAACTAATACAAGAATAGATGATTAGAAGGAGAAAATAATTTGCTCGAGAGTAAAAATATATTATATTATTATTATTTTGTATTATCTTGAGTATACATGTATATTCTAAATTTTGAACGAGCCAAAAATCATATCTAAGATTTTTCGTTACTGAGTTATCGCATGAACGAGCCAAAAATCATATCTAAGATTTTTCGTTACTGAGTTATCGCGGATTAAATAAAAGGATCACTGTTGATTGTTCATAATATCATTAAAAAATATTATCGCAATTAACAAAACAGATTCTTAAAGCTGAAACTTTGTCTATAGAATCGTCTCTTCAGTCCTACCCTGATGAATTTTCGTTACTGAGTTATCGCGGATTAAATAAAAGGGTCACTTTTGATTGTTCATAATATCATTAAAAAATATTATCGCAAAACAGATTCTTAAAGCTGAAACTTTGTCTATAGAATCGTCTCTTCAGTCCTACCCTGATGAAAATAAAAATCGGAGTATAAGTCGAATGTAATGAGAGAGTAATAAAAGCGTAAATGAAGCCTCTAAAAGACAAAAATTGAAACAATGGAATATAAAAGAACAGTAAACGCCTCTTTTACGTTTCGTTGTTTCAATTTTTGCCTTCTAAAAGCTTCGTTTATGTTTCTATTACTCTTCCATTACATTCGACTTACGCTCCGATTTTTATTTTCGTCAGAGTATTACTTGATGAAAATAGTTGCTGCGTGATAACTTCTCTCATACGTTTGTGGTGTGCACGCTGATTATTGAAAACAGTCATATGGGATCTACAATTTAATGTCGATTATGATCGACGAAATTTTAGAGAAGTGCTCTTGGCAAAGATATTCTCGGTGGGTTGCCATTTCCTTCCGAGAGGAGACACGAGCGTATGAAAATATTTTAGATCTACCGGGAATCAAATTCGGGATCTCTATCATAGCAAACAGTCTGCTTTGCCACGCTTCCTCTTATAATGAAATCGTATAATTACCAAATTTGTTTTAAGAATGTGTTGAGTGTTGACATGATACAAATGAAGTAGCGCTAGACACTTTTGTTTCAATCTATAATATCTTCCTGGGAAAAAATGTTATATATGGACATACTTTATATATACTTATATATAATTGTATATAAAATATGTCAATTTTACAGGGTTAGCAAAAAACATGTTTTAAATATATTTTAAACAGTTTAAAACATACTTAATTGATGTTTTTAATATATTTTAAACATGTTTTTTTATAATACTGTTTAAAGCATATTTGAAGCATTAAAAACATATTTAAAAAGAAACATAATGGTATATTCTTAAAAAAAAACATCTACTCTTTGCCAACCCTGCAATTTTATATATAATTATATATAATTTTATATAATTGTAACATGTAATAATATATATAATAATATATATTATAATATATATAATATACATAATATACATAATAATGTATATAATATATATAATAATTTAATAATATATATATAATATATATATATATAATTTTGAATTTCTTATAATAAATCAAATTCACTTACCTGCTAACGATATTACTCTTAAAAGTTACATCACTTAACATTTCGAATTAATAATATGCGCATTCCCGCATTATCGGATAAAAGATATCATGTATGTCGCATATGGCGTATCCATAAACACGAAGGTGGTTTACCTTGGTCATATAATAGAAAAACTGAGGAAAGCACAAAGTTATATTCGCTATTATTCTTCATAATACAATATTTCATATATTTCCAAAAATACAATTGTTGATTTGAAGTAAAATATTTTCTAGGTTACACTACAAAACCTTAATGTTTAATATACTTAATATCTATCAGTATTTAATACATATGCATATTGCAACTACATTCGATTTTTTATTATTATACAATGTAATGCTGCTTTATTATCTTATCTTGATAAATTATTTTTAATTTACGAAAAATTCGCATAGGTTTCAAAATATTTTAAATATGTCTCTGCTGCATCGTATAGGTATTCCAGATGTTCCTAAACATTAAATAAAGTTTCTTACTTGAATATATTATTTCAAATTTCTTATAATTTTTTTGTATAGAGTAAGAATGAAGAATACAATTTTGTATCAATAAAATTATCAACATTTTTTCTTTTTATTAAAATTATATTACCAAGGAATGAACAAAATCTGGTCTTGATCGTCTAACAGCTCGCACTGCTAAAGAAACATCGCATTCTCTTTCTACGGCCATTCGTTCTAACAGGAAACTCAATGCTAGATAGAGACCGCATCCAGTTACTCCGTCGCTGAAAGATTGTTATATATTTTTTAATATTTTGCGAAATATTGCTTGGGAAAAAATATATAATTAATTATATAATCAAATATATACTTAATTATTTAAAAGAATTCTGAAAAAATATTTAATATTAAATTATTATGTGAATTAATATGTAAGTATAAGATGTAAAAAAAATGTTTTTTTATTATTAAAAAAAAACACGATAATTTGAATTATAGTATATGACAGTCTTTTGGATTTAAAATAATAATATCATAATATGTATATAATTTTTACTGGCAAAGTGTGACAGTAGGTCCATCGCCTCTCGCAATTCTTTCCGCAGCTTGCCAAAGGGTCACCATTGTTATAACTGGTGGTGGTGGTTGATCCTTTCCAGGTTTCCATTCCGTTAAACACAGTATAGTAACAGATTGTTCTCTCGAGGGTTTCTATGATAAAACATCATCAAGCTAAATAGGTAGTAACAAATGGAAACTGTCGAATTGTCGTATCGATTGATTTACCTCGGAACTATCAATGAGCAACAATTTTTGTGATGTATAATATTCCAACTCTACGACTTCCTTCATTATGATATTCAAATATGGAACTGGTTTAAACTCGCCGCTTGTAGGAGCAATGACGCAGCAAGTCTGTAATTTCAAGGATATATAATTGCATTTATAAACACAACTGCATTTATGTAACTTAATTATTACAATTTCGATATATTTAATAATTTAAAAATATATACGCAATATATATTGTGTAAAGAAAATAAATCAGCTATATATTATATTCTATAAATTATCTCAGCTGATTTGTTTTGTTTACACAATGCGCATATATTTTTAAAAAACAATTGTTGCAATTATATAATTTAGATTTTGTTAAACGTTTCTTCTCATAAATATAATTTGTATTAATATGTAGAAAAAGACATACAGGATCCTGAAAATCAGGTGGCTGCAGCATTAGAATAAATTCAACTTTAAACTCAGCGATCATTCGCCAAAAATCATTAATCGTTGATGGCATGGGAAGTTGTGAGGCTAGATATTGATTCTGAACTTTTACTCCGTCTACATAAACAGCGGATAAATAGTCGCTGTCTTCGTCTGATGCTGGGTATCTTTTCAAATATATTCTACTGACCTTATCTACAAAATAAAATACATTTTTTCTAAATATTTCTAGTATTTTCCACTATATCAAGAATTTATTGTTAACTATACAAAACATTAATCTAATTTCGTGGCTTATCATCATATAATTAGTAAAAATTTGGACATTATAATAGACGTGATTTGTCGCAGGGCTTCATCTTGCCATGCAGTACTCTGTAATCTAAAAGTCATAGAATAATCAATTTTAGTAATATCACCTAGTTTAAACAATTCAACAATAAACATAAATTAAAGTCGAGTTAAGACATACCTTTGCTGTTGAAGCGGCAATTCTTTCTTTAACGCCTTGATTTGTGTTAGTAACATCTCATTACACGGCAATGTAGTTGGAATAGAAAGCAAACATTCTACTAATGCCAAATGCGCTAACAGATATTGTTGTTTATTATCCACCATATTAGCTCTTTCGCTCCTGATGGACGCCGTTTCGGTGAAAACATCAACCAGCTAAACAATTTTATTCGATAAAAATCATTATCTTTCATATAATTTATGTACTAATCCTAGTAGCAATTTATTAGCGATATATTGATTAAATGTTGAAGATATATTGAGCCAATGTTGAGTCAATATTTGGGCAATACTATGCCAATAATTGTGCTACTAAAATAAATATTGAATACAGTTAATTAATCATGCAAATGGCGTTATCGAAGCGATAAATAAGATATTATTACCCCTTCCGCCGCTGCTCGACGGAGACAAATGTCGCACAAAATGATAGTCCCGGTTCTTCCCACGCCAGCACTGCAATGGACTACCACGGGTCCGATTCCAGGTGGTGTTGCCAACAATTTCTTCAAGTACGTGACTACGGAGTGCGTGTATAATGGTACTCCATGGTCTGGCCAAGCCGTGTAATGCAGATGTTCTATCTACGATTGATGCGTATTATTTAATAAAAGTTATTGCGTCTATATGCATAAAAAATGTTGGTACCTTACGAGTTTCCTTTCCACAAGTGACATTGAAAGTTCTAAAGCAATAATCAGCGAAGACATTGTGCTTTGCATTTAGCACAATAATGTCGCCGTATTTCTTCTTCTTGCCAATATCCGGCCAATATTGTTCGCATTTTGTCTAGAAAAACCATTATCATTAAACTATTTATGCAAAACGATAATGATTTAACGAAAGCATACACCAAAAAGCTTACTTTTCCACTTTCAATCACATTCGCCAACATGCAAATAATAAGAACATTTTCCTGCCAAATCATGCGCCAGAAGTCGATGACTGTGTTAGGTTTGGGTCCTTGTGTTGCTATATAGTGCTTATTCTTTTTATAACCCTTTTGGAATAATTAAATTCAATTAAATTAAAAAATTGTCATTAATGTTATGTGAACAGAAATATTATTTATACTTCGAAACTGAGACATTTATGATTAATCAGGGCTTACGGTGATGTAATTAGCGTTGATGTAATCGGAGTGAGCGTCATCCGGAAGTTTCTCTAATATCACACGCGTTTCGTCATCTGTACAAATCAACACGAATAAGCGATATTAAGTCAGTGCTGCGCAAAACTATTCTATGGTCAACTTTTTACTTACACGCAATAAGATTTCCATATCGATTCTTAGATTTATTCTGCGGTAATTTCCCGTAATCCCACGGTTTAGTTTGTCCTCTTGGAAATGTCTCAAAAAAAGATCGCAAAATAATCTTATTGTATTATATTTTTGTAAATTGTGGTTATTATAGTAAAGGAAACTGTACGATTCTTCATAAATTGATAAAGATTTAAATATAATTAAGATTTTGTGTGTTATTTAATTCAATGTAGAAATGTTAAGTTTTCAGAACTCGAGAAGGCAATTTAGTAGTTCAGAATTAAAACCAAAATTGAAAACTCACCTCGTATTGCTTATCGAGCAATCCTGACTGTATCGCCTGCCTGACATAATTTTCAAAATCTTTCACCTTCACTAACGATGACATTTCCGCCTTCTCTTCGTTGTTATTTGCAGCGATAGGTACTTCCGATATGATTGTCTGCGATAGGGATTGTCTGTCAGAAGAAGTAGATAGATCTTGTTTTGAATTCGATATCGAAGATTTCATTTCTTGTTCGAAGTTCTCAATATTTTGCGACAAAATCATCTCGTTTTGCATTAACTGTTCAGTTAATTTCTGCTTTTTCCTGTAAAAAAATTACACATTAAATTGTAATAGATATAAAATTAATCTGTATGGCATTGAATTTGATTTGTGGTATCAGTAGATGATTTTGTCTAAAGTGTTTGCACGACAAATATTAATAAATGAAAGTAGCAGTATTACTTTGTCATCTAAGAAGTGGAAAGATACTACCTTCGATACAAGTAAACAGCTACGCCTGCCACAACAAGGAGTAATATGACAGGTATGAGCCACGCTTCGTGATGCTTCGGTGGGACTTCACCAATAAGAACCGATCTTGAAAGCATGATGGACTCGGTGGATAAATTCCGTTCAGTTACGATAACCACTATTTCATAATATCCTTTAGATTGTAATGGGCAATTCTTTGCATTACCATAAATATAATTATCACCGACCGTGAATTGTTTGCCAGCAAACTCACTGGTCTGCCACAATTGAAAACAAAAAAATTTTATTCTAAATATACAGCATTTCAAAGCTATCATTTGTGTTAATATTTCAATTGTGATTTAGGTAACATTAATTTTATTTTAATTAGTTACATGTACATAAAACAAGATTACAGCTATAAAAATTTTTATAGTTAATCAATTATTACTTAATTATTATTGCAAGATTATTTATGATTAAAATCATGCATAGAATTCAAAACTATTTTATATACATACAGAAACTTCAGCAGCTATCCATGCGATTTCGTTTATCTTTATGCTTGCTCGTGCTCGTAGTTTCTCAGGCACTTTCAAATATTGCTCGCAAAGATTATGGCCCTTTACTATGACATACGTCATGCTATCTTGAGTATCGTTTATAACAAACGGTATATTTAATAAAATCGTGGAATCGAATTTGTCCACCACGTCTAGAACGCCGTCAAAAGCTGCAGTTGAAGGCGTATAAACTTCCACGAACTTTGTATTGCTGGATTTATTTTCAATTGTCATAGCTTCAATATAGATAATGTATTGCGTTGACGGAAACAAATATAACTGTTTGCTGTAGTTACGCATGTATTGTATCACCGGATATTCAAATATTTCGCCCATGAATGATCGGGAAAGGCGTTTTCTCAGATTTGAGGAAGTTTCTACTATTCGAATGCGAAAAGACTTAAGAGGAGCACCTGTCCTCCAAGGATGAAGCCATTTTAGATCAACCACGCTGTTGTTGTTGATTGTAAAAGTATAATTCCCAGGTGCATCCGGTGCTAAAATGTAATCTGATTGTAATATTTATTCGAAGCAATTCTTAAATTAATTTACAATATATTTTGGAAAAATTCTAAGAAGACTAAATAATTATTTATTGCACATAATACATTTTTGCAATTATTTACTAAATTTGAAATTTTACTTGTATTATGAAGCATGTCGCGAGTCACGAAGACTGGGAAGCCTGGCTCAGTAACGTCCATATTGTACGCGAAAATCTATGATACATATTTTTCATATGACTTTTATATTCATTAGCTTATTTTTTCTATTGTGCCACAAAATTTATTTATGTTTACCAGAAATATTGAAAAAGTCGTGGATCTTAACATTATTTTACCTTAATCATTTGAGAAAATATGAACGGTTTGTGAATAACTTTACAAATATAATCGTCCCACAAGTCACAAAACTCATTGAATTGAACTTGAATATCTGAGCAATGTTTACTATATGTGTCACATAATTGGACACTATAAACACGTAATTTTCCATTGAGAGGTGGAAGCGGACTTTGCCATCTCAGATGTATCATTGCAGAGTTTTGACGAGTATCAATCTCGACGACTTCTAAATTGGTTACTCCAGGCGGAGCTGTTATTTCAATTACATTATGATTACAGAAAAAATGATCAAAGTACTAATAATATCAAGTTTTACCTGTCGGTGGAGTTTCAAACTCGATTTTTTTATAAGCGGTGACATTTTCTTTGCTCATAAATTCTCTTATTACGTATACTGTTGCCATGTATCGCTCGAGACCGTTTAATTTCGGATCTAATCCACTCAAATCGATATAATTGCGGCTAGTTTGTTTGGTTATATTAAAGTATTTAACAGCGTCACTAATGCCGTGTAGTCTTATTCTGGCTTTCAGTGATCCCGAAATCGTTGTACAATCTTCAGGTGGACTCCATGACAGTTTCCAATTTTGCATTGTCAACTTACTAAATATCTCTGATGGTATCTCTATAAAACCGTTGATTCTTATTGTTTTTTGTAAGAAGTTTTTATACGTATACATATATATAAGATATCAATATATAATTACTAAAAGTATTATTAGAAATTAATAAACAAATAAATGAATTGATTGGCATTCTTTATTTGTAATATTAACAATAATTCTAGTAAATGATGTACGTATACCAGACTGTGCTGTTTTAAAGGTTGTCTCTGCGAACATGCTAAAATGTCGTGAATTATAAGCTCTGACCTGCGCTCTATAAGATCTGTACGGATGTAAATCTCGAATTGTGATGGTTGGTACATTTGTAATAGAATTTGTAATAGTGTGATTAGTTGGTGTAGATATTTTTAAGTTCTTACAACCAAAGTACTCTTCAACCTAGAATTAATACAAAGCATAATCTACATAATAAATTAAAGCACATTCCAATGAAAAATCTAATGTTGAAATAGTAAAAATTAAATGTTTGCATGCAATTTTAATAATACTGCGCTTGATCGTAGTTTGATATTTCGAATACTGTGGAACACTAACAAATGTAAAAAAATCAACTTGAGATACAAAATTGAGTAATTTTAATTGATTTTAATTGATAATCAATTTTCTTATCTGCATTTATTACCTTTAAGAATACTTCATATTTCTCTATTTTTCCGTTCGGTTCAAGTGGAGCTCTCCAAATCAGAGTAAGTTCTGTATTAGCCGACAACATACTTTGAAGATCTGACACTTTAGATGGGACTGTGAATTATATTTGTATAAAATTTTATTTATAATTTATAAAGCATATGTGCAACATAATACATATCTATATTGCAAAAATATACAAACTCTTTCTTTTGAAGTGAACTCACCGCCTTCAAGCGTATGAATTTCCTGAGAAAATAACTTATGATTTTTATGATATATATTCACTTCAAAAGAAGTATATGACGGCAAGTATTCCAATTCGTATTCAAAAGATGTAGGTATTAAAGAACTGACTACCGTACTCGTATCTATTTTGTAAACTGTCAGATAATACCAACTTGTCGGACATGAATATAATTGCTGTGATAAAAAGAAACAAAGGTGAATTTCATTTATTTCGAAATACTGTGATAAAATGTTTAAATGCAAAGTTAAAAGAAATCTGAATCAAATTTAATATAAAATATCTACATACTGTTGGATTGAGTTGCCAATTAATAGTGATGCTGTTTTCTTTGGATGTTATGTTGAAATTTTTAACCGCTGCATCATAATGCAAAGAGTTATTATAGAAAGTACTGTATTATTCATAAAAGTAAATAAAAAACTAAAATGATATTTTTATTACGAGTTTCACAGTAATAAAGATAGTCTTCCGACTATTAATTACTTAATTAACAAGTTAATTTGCAATTTTTTTATTATTTTTAAATAATTTTGCATTATACAAAAAATTAAATTTGCTTCTATATAATAAAAATACGTAATAATAATATAATAATTTTGATTTATTTAATTCCATTTATATAGAGTGTAATGATAAAGGTAAAGGTTGAATAATTGTTTACGAAATTAACATTAATTAATTTAATTTTTAAATTAAATAAATATTGACTCACGATTGCATTTAGTTTCGGCTACTTGCCAATCACTATGTATTTTTATACCAGTAATATCCAGAATCAAACCGATATGATAAATAACACCAGGTTCCAAGTTCTCAAAATTTCCTGTAAGTTGTGTCATATTTCGAAATAACTCGTTCCATGGTTGCTCAATATATTCAATATTTGTCTGTAAAAAATGTATCATAAAATTAAACTCTTCCTTTCACTTTATTATCGAGTGGACGATATCCAAATATTTGTATCGATTGTAAATTTTGTTGTATTACACACACTACTTAAATGCTAATTCTTGTTATTTTAAGGAATTAAAAAAAAATAATACTTCAAAATATTTAAAATGTTACTCGAATGTCAAAAGAATAATGAATCGATATTTTATCATATTCGTCCTTCCATATTATAGGAATAACGGCGTGAATAGTCGTCTCGCTTATCGAAATAATTGTAGGTTTGTCGGGCTTGTCTACGCCTGTAAAATGATTGATTATTTGTACACTTGTATCTAACAATGATAGATATTGCTCAATTGACATAATATAAAAACAGCATGCTATGTATTACATAAAAGATTGTTACTTGTTTGACATAAAGGTGATATGTAAACTTTTTCGCTATTATTGTTGCAACCTTTACTACACTCTCCATTTGCTTTATTACATTGTTCATTGTAGGAACATGAGCCACATGTCTTCATACAGTCATGACCATATGTATATGCATTACAAGCTGAAAGATCAAAATTTAAATGTTTTAATATTTCGCAATACATAAAAATAAAAATAGTGCTGATAACATTAGAAATTATTTACATTCAGAACAACTGTCTCCCAAAAAACCTGGAGCACACGTGCAACCATCTTCATAACAAAGTTCAGTTCCTTTGCAGTCAGAGTTACTACTTAGATGATGAGTACAAGAAAATAAACATTGCGGTCCAATCTTTCCTTCAGGACAATATGTGTCAGTATCTGCTAAAACATTATTTTTATATTTAAAAATATTTTTTTCAACTTGTAGATTTAAAGATTTAGTGAATAAATAATTTTTCCAACTTATTATTTTAAAGACTTATAATGAATAAAATATATTATATTATTAACTTTAATTATATGACGTAAATAATAATTGTTAGTAAGTACCCAAATTTACGTCAAATTTAACATGCGATAAATGCTTCACGGTGGCATGTTCATCGTAAAATAATTTTTGGCACGTCTCATTCGGCCAAAAATATTCAAGCTGGTTATTCCAATCTTGCCCAGAAATCATAAAACCCTCTCTCAAAGCTCCTAAAAAAAATAATAAACTAACTTATACGTACAAAACAAATTAACTTGTGGACAGTCTTTGTAATGTTTGACGAACGTACAAAGTACGTAATTCAAAGTAGCAATAGAATTCCGAATACAGTAAAAAAATAAAAAGAGAGTTACAAGATTCTCACCGTTTTGGGAACATTGACGAACGTTCGCTATTGCCCACAACGGATTCGACCTGTATTTATTTAGTTTAGGAATCAATTCGATTATCATTTTACTGTCAGTATTATAATCGATTGCTGAAGAATTTATCTTGATTTTGATAGATTGCCACGTAGGTAAGCCATGAATTGCTTTCGAGCCTTTTGCTGTTACCGTTACAAACACATCATTGTTAGTAAAATCATGCAAGACTATATTTGCTTCGCATTCGGCGCATAGACCAATTAACAATTGTATGCACATTGTTCCGTTATTAAATTGGAAGACAGGACTTGTTAAAATTGCATTCTCAACAGTTGTATGCAGAAAATCATCTGAAAAATTCATTTGTGGATATAATTTTTCTTCATTATTTGATGCTCGATTTAAAATAATTTTTACTAATAGAAATTTATTAGAAATCTGTACTTACATATATGGAATCGAAATAACATCGCTGTGACACTTCTAATAAACATATGATAATTATCGTTTGAAGGTTCTTCTTCGTCTACATATGTCATAATAATCTTATCAGTATCATAAACAATTATTCTCCGCATTATAGAGTTCCACATAATAACAAACGTTCGCCATTCACTTTCAGATAGTGGTTTATGCTGTATTAATTATTAATTTTAAATGCGGCATAAAGATCTTCTAACAATTTTTGCGGATTTAGATTTGTGAAGATTCTGTTATTAGGATGATGTTGTAAATGGTAGGGAATAAAGATCTTAAAGTGATTAATTTTTTTATTTGGGATATGTTTCAGAAACGTTTTTATTATATGTAAAGTAAAAAAGTACGATGGCTTTAAGTAGGAGAAACACAATATACATATATATATATATATGTGTGTGTGTATTTACCTTGAAGGAAACTAATGGTTCCCTGCATTTCGAATCTGCTGCGGGAAATTTTCCGGGTAAAGGCACTCCCGTTGCGCATTTTCGTATAACAGACAATGTATTATGCCAACCTCCTATTATAATCCAATAGCAAGAAGCTTCGAGATAATTTGTACCGTTACAAATTAATATATGCGCGTCGTGAGATGCACGAACCGAAAAAGAGAGTTTTACTTCGGTACCAAGTTCATTTACATAATCATAGGTATCTTGAAGATTTTTATACTCTTCAAATTCTGAAAATTTTAAGCATTATTTAGAGCTATGTCAAAGTTATATTTTGTTTGTAACAGTTTATAATACATTCTATACATATTATACTCTTTTGTCAAACGGCAAAAGAGATTTTTACCTTCCCATCGTTGATCAAATACTGGACCCATAGGTGTTATTAAAGAATTTGTAAGATACCAGTCATATTTAGTCCATGCCTTCAAGCAGCTTACGTTTGCGTTCATTTTGCAATTTATTGCATTATTGTTATATGCAATTATATCGCGAAACTCTGAAATAATGATAAGTATGTCTATAATACATACATTGCCGCAAATAAATGTAAAAATATCTATTAAATGTTATATATCAAATTTATTTAAAAGATATTGACTAAATTTTGATAAGAATCTTAGTATCTATGTAAAAGTACAAATAATAATTTTTTTATGAAACACATAAATATATTTTGTTCTGCAAATTATAAAATCGCGGTTTTTTTATTCATAACTTACGTAAATTGTTCTTTTCAGCTTGATAATAATGCCAGATTAAGTTGTAGTTCCATACAAGAGCGCCGCCATCATCCTCTGAGAGACATCTCAATTTTATTTTGTCAGGCCTTGTAGAGAATAATGGTCCGCGCAATACAGTTACTTTTCCAAAAATATGTAGCACATAACTCGCGAAAATAAAGAACATTAGCGTATCCATCATTGTTTTCTTCATTATTAACGAAAACATACGTGCTTTATAAGTTCAAAAATTATTGAAATTAAAGTAAATAAAGCAATTAATGTAACAAAATAAATATCATATATCTAATTAATTAGGCTATTTCACATTGTGTCACTTTAAAAAAATGTATGCCGAGTTGGATTTAATGGAATAATAGTCTTATCCATCGAATACATTTAAATAAAACCTGTGTGATCAAGTCACTGCCTTTTATTAAAAAATAATAGCTTGCACTTCAGTGCAATTCAGCACGACAATTTGATTTAAAAACGATAAATTAATAAGAAAATTAAATTTTTATTGAAGTATATGGTTGGTTTTACACGATCCAGACTGTTGGACGACAGGCAATAACTGGTAGAAAGGAACTCGACTTCCTTCTATAAATCCGCGATAACAGATTCCGTATCTATTAAATGTGTCTGACACATCAGGAAATGACGATTCTGCAGGATGTACATATATCATTTTTATATTATATTATAATAAATCAAACAATGCTGTGAATTGATTTTCTACATTACGCAAATAAAAGTTTAAAACAAGGTAAATGTAATAATATCTAATAAAGATTTATAATTTATGAAATAGCACGTTTTTGATAATAACAAAATTACATATAATGACTAAAGATAATATGTTTATATTGTTATATATAGATATTTACTTATATTAATTTTTCTTCCTGAAAATATTTTGAAAGTTATTTCGCTTTCTTCGTGGTCAAACAGAGTAGAGTTGCATAAATTATAAAACTTTTAGAAATTTATAGCTTGCTACGAAATTTTATAAATAATTATATCGCATATAAATTTAATATTCGCTGGAACAAGCAAGGACGGTAATAAAATTGTATCTAAATATTCTTCGAAATTTTATTATTATACAGTATATTTTCACATAATTTTTATTTTCTATAAAATATTTCATACAAAATAATAATTTTTGTAAAAAATAAGTCGTTTCTTATATCTCCAATTTGAAATCTTTGTACGTAAAGATGATGTCATAATTTGATGGTGTTATTTATAAAGCTGCCTAATATGTTATATAATATAATAATATTAATAAGTACACATGATTTATTTTAAATGTAATAATTTTTGAACAATTCGTGTCTACGAGAATATGAGAATCACAATTGTACGTATTCACGTAAATAAGCAAAATTTTAAAGAATTTATGAATTTCAATAGACTAAAATTATATTTGTAAAGCATGAGCAATGATTCTTATAAACAATGGTATTTAACAGTACTTATAAGAGCATGAGCAATGGTCTTTATAAGCAATATTGTTTAACAGTACTTATAAACGATAATGATCTAGGTTTTATACACTTTAAATTTTTTACTGAGATCTCATTGTGTACATATATATATATTTGATTGAACAGAAGATTAATTTTTAAATTTTCAAGATTAGAAGAAAATTTATTAACTTCAATGAACATTTTTTGGAAAACGTCATATTTTTTTCCATTCATAGTACAACTTCCTGAAGTGTACTCTTAATAGATACTCTTTAAACAACTTATTTCATCTCGATATTTATATAAAATGATATTTTTTAATTATAATAGATATGTGGCAAGAATGTTTATATATGATTAAACTACCTTATAGTAGCATTTTTACATATCCTCTTTCATAAGAACAATTTTAAAGTAAGTATGGTTATTGTTATATTTAACAGTCTCCAGAATGTCATTATAAGGCTTAAGGAGAGAACCGTGGTATCCAAGAATGTACGCGTCTATGACGTCCGAGATTGCATTTTGGTTTCAGAAGAGCCAACAAGGCCAAAGCAGCGCCTAAAACCGACACCCCGCACAAAGCGCCGGCAGTGATGTCGTGAAGAGGTGTGCCATCCTTTGGAGATTTAGCTGCAAGTAGCAAAAGACCAGCACAGCTCAATGCCGACAGTCCAGCTAGGCCGAGTCCTGTCCAGGTCCTTCGCAGACTTCTGCATGCGCCTGCTAAAGCGCAGCAGGCACCGCAACCGACTGCACTGTCAAAGTAGTATCTACAAACATTTTTCTATTAAAAATGTCGATTATAAAATTATTTATGTATATAAAACACATGCTTCTAAAATGTTCTAATTACCATTTGTATAAAACTGATATCGAACATTAGAATTTTTATTTGAAAAGTTCTCTTTTAAAAAAATAATAAGTACTTATAAGATAAAACATCAGAAAGTATTATATTGAAGATTATTATTAACTTTGAAATTAATTTCAAGTTTACGCATCTTTTTACGCACTTTTTTTACGCTCAATTCTCATTAACCTTTTAATAAGTTTATTTAAAATTTTTAAGAGTTAATTTATTAAAATTAGAAAACCTCTTATACCTTCTTCCTTGCGACCAGGACAGGTACAAGGCAAGGCCGCATGTGAGGAGACCGACTAATATGAGAAGTATTGGTGCGCTCTTTCTATCACTTTTTTCCATGCCACTCGCCAGAGTCGTATTCGCGTCGCTATTCGGTGGAGATAATGGTGGTACCTAATAAGAGAAAATCTTTGTTAAACTAATGATTATTTCTTTTTATCTCTGTTGTATCATTATCTGCTTAGTATCACTTACGACGGCGGTTCGAGCTAAAAATGCGCTTTCTACGCTTTGATAATTTTTCTTATCAGCGGGTACCATCTGATATTTGGGCGATCCGGACATCATTGGCATGGACTCGAGGCCGCTTTCTGTATAAGCATAGCGAGGTGGCGGCTCATGACTCATATTCATTAAATCGACTGGGGCAGTGCCAACATAACGAAGCCGACCACAATTATTGGCTGGACAAAGGTCCTGCTGTCGGGACGAGTTCTCCAGCAGAGGAAGACATCTGCGAGCTGATGATTCCTTATTAGGAGTCGAAGTCTGAGGTCCTATGGGCGAGAAGACTCGCTGAGGTGTGTTTTGAGGAGTTGTGCGCGTTGGACTAAAAGTGCGACCTGATAGAAGTAACAGAAAAAGAAACTTTTATTTTAATAATTGAAAAAGTATTTAAAAATTAATTAATATGAAATATGATCAACAACTTAATGAAAGTATGGTATCTAAAGAAGTTATAGATATTTTTAATTTTTAAGCATATTTCTCTAAAATTTTGTACTCTCTGTCTTCTGATGAATTGAATCCAAATTTAACTTGTACAATATTTATTTATTATCGTGTCGTAAAAGTATTATTAATTATTATATTATGAGCATCAAAGAGGACAATGCAATAATAAATTTCGGACCATTTGGAGATCCGCCAGGAGTAAGTGCCCTTCGTTGCGGTGTGCTGGTTTGATTGAATGATTGTTGCCTCTTCGGTGATAGTGTTCTCTCTTCGGATCTGGATCTCGGTTTTCTGGGTGTAGATAATATTTCGTGTAGTTTCTGAGTAGCTAAATTATTCTTCGGCGACACCGAGAGTTCTTGCATGTTTCTCTCCGGAAGCGCCGGCGGAATCTCTTCTTGCAAAGGTACTCTGATGTAACGACCTGTTGCAAATTGTACAAATTTGAATAATAATTTATATATTAATAATTTATATCAAATAATCAAATAATTTTTATTTAAAATGTTTTGACTGTACAATATTAGCTAAAAGTATCAGTCAAGAAATCAGTCAAAAGAGCCAGTTTTAGTCGTAAATACGCTTTGAAATCAATTGCAAAAAATTAAACGAATAATTTGGCTTATGCAGCTCAACGGCTATCATATTTTGTTGTAGTTTTAGATAAATAACTCTTTTAAATGAATAAGTGGATCCGAATAAACTTTTGCACAAATATTTATTAGAATTTTATGATATATAAAGAAATTTAATTTGTAATACTACTTTCTTATCAAATTCGTAAGTAAATACTGCAACATGCAACTTTACATAAGAATCAAGGAAAAAGCAATAAAATTAAATAATTTTAAAATTAATAAAAAAATTGTACTCAAAATTTATATAGATATTCAGAAATGTAATAATGAAATCTATGAATTTTATATATTTTTTGTAATACTTTGAGATGTGACATATCCTTAAATAACCGATGACAAACACGAAGAAAGGCTCTTATATTTCTGAAACTGAAGCTAAAGGTTGAAAGGTTACCCTGCGGAGTGTTGATATGTCGAGGTGGCGATTTTGCATTATTCCATTGCGAGTTGTTTTCTTGGTAATCTTGATCACCCGGTATAATAGCGTATCTACCGGCATTGCTACGACACGTCCGCGTCTGCGGCCCTCCTCGATCGTCTTGGTTGGTCGCTGGCGTGGAACGTTGTTGCACCTGCTGGTGTGGAATGAACTCGTACTTCGACGAGTTTCTGCGCGGTAACTGGCTCCTCTCCGTTTCGTCCTGCTCTATGTATTCGTATCTTGAGGACTGGTTGTAAGTCACGCGAGATTCCTCCACCGGAAGACTGGCGTATCTCCTGTGCGTGGGGGCCCTGTTACCCTCCAGATAACAATACCGATCCCGCGACTCGCGAACGTCTAACGTTGTCTCCGGCGGGGCTTGGAAGGCCGGATTGCTCTGACCCGCGACGTGACATTGCAATTGCAACGGCGGCGGAGGCGGCGGCAAATCGTCGCTTCCTTGAAATTGCTGTGGTGGCGGCGGTAGGTCGTTAACATGATCGTCCGGGATGTACTCCGATTGACGGCAAAACGACGGATTTGTGTAGCAATGCACCGGCACCGATTCAGGTGGCTGAGCCATGATTGCTGTTCGTAGCTATCTCATCGAATGACGTGTATTTCGCTTTATCGATAAAAAAAGAAAAATAGGCATTTTTGCGATGCAATCTTCGCAATGAGCGTTGGGAAACGTAGAAGATAAAAATGATTGTAAATGATTAAAAAGAGAAAATGGTCAAAATGAAGAAAAAGAAGAAAAGAAAGAAAATGAGGATGACAAAAATGATTAAGAAAAGAAGATGATTAAGAATTAGGTCGTGCTAGTATGATTCTAATGAATAAATCTGGCATTAACTCGTAGAGATAAATTGAGAGTTAAATGGTTAAATCTGAGACGTTATTAGCTAAATAAGTAGTACATTTAACAAGATCTGAATAACTACTTGGCAAATTTTTATTGGTTGTCGCCAGTTCCGTTTAAATAAAATGTTCTCTAAATTCAAGTACAAAACATGATAAGAATTAATAAATATTTTGCTTAGCAAATTTTATTTATAATAATTGATTCGAACTTTTTGCGACAACTTTTAAAATACTGAATATTTAGAAGTAATCACATGCGTGTTAGATCTTCAAAATTTATAAACTAAATTATTAAATACCATGTAGCACTGATAAATCTCACTGATATTGTTGACAATCTTTTTTACGATCACAATTTAATCTCTTTTATGAACACGCACAAATTGATGAGTCTTCTAAGCACTGTTATGCATTAACTAGGAGTCAGCAAATATCCAATATCGCTAGGATTTAAGATCGATTGACGAGTATAACTAGCATACTACTGACATAAATAGGAGATCGCCAAGTCTCCAATGCGAAATTCACTATTTGGATTGATGGCGAGTCAATTTCGCATATTAACTTGCAAATTTTTTTACACATCTTATATATAAATTTCAAAAAATGTTGTTACACATCGAATTTCTAATCCCTTTTTAACTTAACAATTAAATGGCATTATCACAAACACACCAATTTTGAAGTGATCACTCGATTTCTTCGAAGAACACGGCCATTAAATTAGGATTATGATCTGTTCTGAAATAACGATGAATTTTTAGTAACGTCACTTATATAAGAATGCGTTTACAGTTTTTTGACTAAAGTTAATAATAAATTTTAAATTTCTAATCTTAATTAAAAAAATAAAGATTAATTCTTTGTGGACAGAATGCAATGTGTTGGCGCGTAAAAGTATCCGTCAAGGATGCGCACTTTCATTCTCTACGCGATGTGCTCACGACCGTTGCCTTCGTTAAACTGTCTCGCAAGTTCCCTTAACAGCAGATGCGCAAAGGGCGTTTCTCCATGCGTTCCCTCGTATCTGCGCGTATATATGCGACTGCTCGGGGGGTTGTCACGGAGGGGTTTCATGTAATACGGGCCCGGTGTCCCTTCATAGAGTGGGGGCCCTTCAACTATAATATACTTCGCCCAGAGTTTTGACCGTTGCTTCTGTTGTTCGAACAACTTTTCTGATGATGTAATTTAAACTTTAAATGCCTACCAAAGATTGCGCTTATTATTGGACTAAATTAAGAGATTTTCGCGATTTAATATAAATATTTATGCAAAATCCATGACGTTTTTGAACATTCTATTAATAATCATTCGCTTTTTATAGTAAATATTTGAAAAAAATATTTGAAAACAACAAACATATTTTTCTTTCCATAGTAAATATTAAAAAATGTTAAAATATAACATGCATTTTTTTCAAAAGGAAATAAAAAGCTTCAAAAGAAACGATGTTAAAAATAAATATTATACTATTATGTCGCACTAATTATTCATTACGTTCGCGTGGATTTAATATCTATTGTTTACATACTTCAAATTACTTTATCTTAATTTTCATATTTTAATACATACATAATATAAAAACATTTTTTTAGTAAAGGTATAATTATATGCATGTATAAAATAAAAACGACTGCAATTTAGATTGTCGTGGAAAGAACTCAGAGTGAGGATACCATAGTTGATTTTCTGGGCAGCTGCCACGACCGTTGAGACGCGTGCCCCGATAGAATAACAGCTGCTCCAACACAAATGCGTTTCGATCGCAAACACGTTGTATGCCTTGCTCGCTCTTACCGAGTATCGAGTATATGTCTCTCGTACACTTAGGAATACCGGCACGTTAACGGCCGAAAAGTCACTTTAATGAAAGGATTCGAAACGGCGCGCTTGGCCCGTACGACGGAAACGCCAAAAGCACGCATTTCGGGCATTTCGGGCATTTCGGGATATTTTTACAGATGCACGCTCACGTGAAAGTACAGAGAAAACGAGGAGATATCACAAGAGAAACCAGATCAATCCTCTGATCGACATATTTTCACGCTCGAACTATCAATCGAATTGTTTTGCGACTTACTCTAGGTGACTTCAGATTTTTTTATCAAATATCTTTCCAGGTAAAACGCAAAAGTCATAATAGTCATCATGATCTTATTTATCATTTATAAGTTTACTTATAAGTAACAAATGAAGTCATGATGACGTCCTATGATATCGTTATGATTCTATGTTCTACCTGGTCTTTGATGTTTGAAGAAATTTGAAAATTTCTAAAGGGCTCTTTATTTTCACATAAATTTTTCGTGTCAATGACGCATTAGAAACAAAATAGTTGATGAGCTTACTCTCTATATTTACATCTCTAAATAAATCTAGATATGTGTGATTATTTATTCATTATTTCTTGTGATTGTCATATATTTTCAAATCTATAAAATGCGATGCTAGATATTATATCGCTTATTTCAATTAATAATGCCAAGCAAAGCAAGCAACAACGTCTAACTGTATCTCTAATGCACGTCTTCCGACTTGTTCCACATGCAACAAATCATGCATTGATCGTGATTATCTCCATGTATACAGAGTCACGCACTAGGATTATTTGATTTTTTGCAAATCTTTCTAAAATGCGACTTCATCCGCTTGAACGAGTTTGCGGTTCAATCGATGTTACAGGAAGTTCGATGTTTCTAGTGCCAACGTTCGATTTTCTCGAAAGCGCTTCATAATTTTTGCATGAATAATTTGTTGACGGCAGAATGATTTTGCTGTAACATCGTGAAAGTTCTCTCTTTCGTTTAATTTAATAGATTGTTGCGATCCATTGAGATACTGTTATGGTGAAATGTGCAAGTTTGTTTGCCGCTTTATTGAACTATACTTTCTCGATCGTCGTCTGAATTATACAGCGACATTAATAACAATAATCCTGTGAGGATCAGTTAAGCAATCGCATTAGGTAATCTTAGTCCTTATCCAGCCATGATTATTATAGTGAAGAAACGTTGAAGAAATTTTGAAGAGACGTGCTACGATTTTATCTCTTATATTCTATATACTTTTAGTTAAGGTTGTCTCACATTAGATAGAAATTTATGATGCTTACATAATAAAAAATATATTTATAACTAGTTTCACTATAAAAGAAAATCAGTAACTTTTAATAATTAAATTGATTATGATAAAATTTCTCTGTAATTAAAAGCGATGAATATTAATTTAAATATCGTTCTAATTTAGGATTATTAACAATCATGATGGTCAATTCTTGGTTTATTCGATCATAAAACGGTGCTCGAAAGCATCAAATTGAAAATATAATTCTTTTATATTTATTGTAATTTAACGAAATAGTAACAATTGAAAGATTTTGTACCGTTTCTTCATTGTTTTACACATTTCTATGGGAATTCTGTCGCAATGTAATCTGCAGATGATCCATGGAAAGGTCGTATGCTGAACTCACGTGTTTCTGCAGCTAACAATAAAGGTTGGCTCATGCACTAAGATCCTGGGATATGTTTGCTCTCTGAGAAGTTATCTTCGATTATAACGGGACTTTCACACCAAGTGGAAGGGTTTTCGTGAGAGACAAGTAAGGTGATTATTATTCCAAAAGGTTCATCAAGTCATACTTAAATACATAGATTTTCGCTATGATAATGTATTAACATTTTGCTCTTTTTTTTATTAAAACATTCAAGTATACAACAAAGAAATTTCATTATTTAAAAAGTAATTATTTTTTATATTTTTCTTCTGTTTTATTCATGCTTCCATTGTTTTTTCTTGCATATTTGCATGTATAACAATGTGATATATGGTAAAGAGAAAATGCAAGATAATATTATATCTATCTCTCATTGCCAAGATCGTTTTGCCGCTCAAGTATGGCACGTCGATGATGTGAACAGGATTTAATGCTAGTCAAAGGTACGCTTATCCGGCGCTGTTCTATGTTGTCCCTTTCACTGCAAGTCGGTTGCGTGGGAGGCTCGTTCAGTATTTCATAGCAATTTCAACGAAGACTAGTCTTCGTAGTTCAGTCACTACTCAAGTACCGCGCGCGAGTGATCGTTTATCAAGCCATGAGTTTCAATGCTATCAAAATACAATATCCAAAAGTGCGTTCTCTAAAAGTTGATTGAACCGAAATTAATTCTTGGCACGGAAAAAGTACGTGATTCATATACTACCATCAGTACACATTTCGTAGACAAGTTCGCTAATAAAATAAAATTTATAAAATTTAATTATTACTTACGTAATCATATTTTTGTTAGATATGCATTTTCACATTTGTATGTTTATGAACATAAAGTTGATATAAAATTAATGTAATACAAATTAACGTATAAATATTTAATTATCTAATAATATTTACAAAAAATGTTTTGTGTGATATAGTATGTTAATAAAAATTAATCTTTTTTATTAAAAAGGTTATATAACCAATTATTACATGTAGTAAATATTAAAAAATAATTTAGATTTGTAAACTTTGATAGCAAAATTAATATTATTTGGATCAAATAATATTTATAAAATTTAATATAATTATAAATAGTATAATTCTCAAAAATTTGATATTTAATTTTATATGTTATACAATATTGCAATAACATTGAAATAAAAAAAAACTGTACACTTTTATACATACAATTTTTATATAGTTTATTCTTGTTACACATACTTGAATTATTTATCTTGAAACACACGTTCATTGTTTGTCAGAAATTTCACCGAAGATTCACACGGGTTGACGTGCTAATTCGACGTAAAAACGAATACCAAAGAAACAAGAGCACACTTGCAACATAATTGCAACGTCTCGTAATCGGTTACATAATACTAGCACGAGAGAAAAAAGTAAAAGATCGGTAACGACGCGTCTAATCCTTCAACCTATTAACTGAATCGGTCGCACGAATAAATTACAATAAATATAAACCAAATTACAAGATAAAAACTAGTTTTGAATTAATTTAATTGCACAGCTCTGAAATAAATTCTTTATACTTGAATGTTGCTTCAATTACCGCGTACAATGCCCTTTCAATCTCATGTTATTCTGTAGAGCGTTTCAGTATTAACGTAAAAAATATCAATTTTTAAATAAGTTCATTCAACGAAATCTTATTCTTTGACTTCACTTATGACAGAAATGTTTATTATGATGTGAGCTCCGTGTTGCGCGAGACTGGCTGCAGTCAGTCATGAGCGAACGATTGTTATTCATAGATTGCGTAAAACTTCTATCTTACAAAGTCGCGGCACGCGGAGGAAAATCTGCGGAGATCGACGAAGACTTCAATTAAGTAAAAAAGCGGTTACTGTAATTGGTCGGTTGTTCTTGATAGCAACACGGAAGTAGATGCAACTTCTTTTATTATACAAAACGTCGACTTTGCCCGTTATAAACGTTCCCGATTTGATCTTGTCTCAAATTTGATTATAGATTACATGTCCGGTATAATCATAAATGACTGTAAGATCATTGCGATCGCGCATCGTGACTCATTTGATTATTCACCATCATTTGCGTAATTTTCTAACTTTATAATCTGCTTTCCAATCAATCAAATTACTAGTCTTCGTTGCGCTTGGTATATATACATAATTTCTTATATTGCTAATATAATAATAAAAATAAATTAATATAAAAATTTAAAAATGTGGAAATATTAAAATATCATTCAAAGAGACATTGTATTATTTTAGCTTTTAAATTAATAAAAATTGTAATAAACGATAAGAGAATTGTTTCTATATATTATTTTATATTAAAAAATTGTATTAAGTTATACATTTTTTATGTTTACAGCTTATGTAACATTTTAATTTGTAAATACGTTCATGAAATATTTTATGTTTATGATTCTTTTATTATATATATTTTGTAACGAGCAAGCATTTACTACATTTTATTAATTTTTTTTATTTGACAGTGCAAGGAAGGAAAAAATATTTTACAAACCATTTGGATAAGATCTATACTTCTGTGACACTGGATGATACTTATGGAAATACAAACTTTTAAAAATATAAGTGAGAGAGACAATGGACTGTGCAAACTTGCATGAATTGAGTTTATCTCGAACAAATATGCCAAACACATACTTAACGTAATTTTTTCTCTCGATCGGATCCCTCGAATTAAATTGTTGTGCAATTAAGTGTAATCGCGATTTAAGAAGACAATGACGGAGAACGTGTACGTTATCAAAGTGAAAACAAAACCACCGCTGTCGTCTCTGTATCCATCAGAGCGTCGTTATTCAGCGTCAACAGTCGGCGGACTGTCCTTGGTCCACTTCAGTCTCGGAACGCTGTCCCTCCTCCTGGGCACTCTCGCCTTGTCCTTGCAGGGCCCGATTTTGTTTATTGCATGCCTGGTGCCGTTCGTGACAGGTCTCCTCGCTTGGCGACGTTGGTACATCGACCGGAACATCGCTGTTTTCTTCTATGGTAACCTCTTCTCCCTGGTAGCAGCGATCCTCTGTTTCATCGTCACGATCTTCGACGTTGCGGCAGCTTCCAACAGCACCAATGGATTTATGTGGCCGCTGGAGAAAATCCTCGATGCTCCGCATTATTCCCTTCATCCTGCCAAGGATCTCACAAATGATACTTACGCGGATATTATGTCGACCGAGGATCATTCATTCAACTTCACTGAAGATTATGACTTTATGAAGATTAACGATTCTAGTAAATTACCTGTTACATTCAAATCTTCCAACATCGAGTTTAACACATCAGATTTTCATATTAATGCTAAAAATCACAATGATCCCACGATGACGGAAGCGTCGTTCATGTTTGAAGAAAGGATGATGATATCCAAAGAAATTTTTCAGGATAAAAGCACAATGAACGTTACACAAGGATCAATGAATTTGACGAAGGAAAAAACTGAGACCTTTCGGCATAGCCATTTTGAGAGCTCCATGCATGCCAGAATGCTGCTGACCTTAAACGTCTTGATGGCTTCTCTTTTGGAGATCTTCTGGTCGCTGCTAAGCGCAAAGATTGCGTTTTGCGGAATGATGAATCAACTGCCAGAGAACGGTAATGTCATTGTCAAATCAAAGACGACGAGATTGCCACTACAAAAGAGAAAACCCCCAGCACCCAAGCCAGATATCTTGGATCACGATCGCCGGTTGTCGGAAGCTCTTCAGAATTTGCAAGGACTCGCTGGTAATGGTATCGGCCCGCGATTACCATTACCGGAGTCTAATAGGGAATTTAGGGAAAGAGTTGAGAGATTCTTAGAAAATCAGGCAACGGTTAGAGTTGTTGAAGGTGCTTGAAGCTAACAACTCTAAAATGGACTCTAATTTTGATAGATTTTTCATAAAAATCTCAAAACATAAAATTTTCATCATTCATCTTTTTTTCACGATGTTAGTATGATTTATTACTTTAGAATCTCTCTCTCTAGAAATATTTTGTAACATTCTTATTAAGTATTCTTAAAATTGAATGAAAAAATCAAAGATTTTATAGTTTGCTTAAATACTTTATTTATTTTAAATTATGTTAAACAATAATTAATTATCTTTCTGTATATATTAAACAATATCAGATAACTTAAGCAAAACAATTTCGAAAACACTGGAATTAACTCTCTGTTGGCAACATTATGAAATTTTAAATAAGAATAATAAAGGCTCCAAGAATAAATTAAAATAAAATGAAGAAAAGATAATCCAACCCTGATAGGACAACGTTTATGAAATTATTTGATACAATCTTACATAAAACTCATTGCCGATGGAAAATTAAAACATATTGATTATTAAAAAATTTTTTCTTATCGCTTTTTAAGTTTAATTTGTTGGCCACCCAAAAATCTCATCAAAAAAGCTTTTATATTTTGATAGGATGTAGCATATTTTTTTTCAAATCTTGAATTTTGTGAGTCTTGGACTCATGCCTTTTCTATATTCGCAGATTTAATTATTACTTTAATTACTATAGATAATATACTGTACCGATCTCAGTTTCTCCTAACGTATACCTTGTTACTACTTAATTCATTTCTTTTGTGACGCAGATATATACATACATTTTATTTTTAATTGTAGAAACATAAAGTAGGGTAATCATAATATATACACATCCTACTTATTGTATATACAATATTAAAATAACAAACTAAATTTTGATAGGTACGTGACAGTGCTGTATTCAAACGTAAATTGCATGGCAATTATAGTGGCAAGCAATGAAAACAATACGAATTATTTATTATTATTTGCTATAGCAGGTTCACAAGCGGACGAGAATAATTAATCGTCTACATGTTCTGTAAACAGTTTGCAATTGAATTTCAATCGAAAACAATTAAACGCCGTTTTTACAGATGCTAATTATTTACATAAGCTAATTTATTTAAAGCCATTACTTTACCGCGATTATTAAATGATAATTATATGTGTAAACAACATAAGCGTATCTTATTGAATTTCGTACAAATGTGCTCGCAACTTCATTAATTAAACGCTCCATCATACAGTACAAAAACAATTTACGTGCACTGTGATACGAATCTCGTATACATATAACTGCTTAACAACGTGTAGCAATATCTAGAACATTTCTAGCTTCTCTGGAAGCTCTGAAAGTATCTACGACATTCCATACGATTTGCGATGCAATACAAAGTTACATTTTATTCTCATGTAAATAGAATTTCAATCATATTTAGAGAAAAAATAGTATTATTGTTAAAAAAGATATGTGTTACAGATTCTATTTAATAACAGCTTTAGTAATACTAATTAATTAACATATATAAGCTGATTACACGATATATTTAATAAGACTGCAACATTTTTCGACAAATATAAGTTTTAACTCACAAAACTTGCGTGTCTCACGATCTAAGAATCGAATTGAAAATGACGTTACGTGCCAAGCGTTGCCTTTAATTCATATACTCATTGTGAAAGTTTAATGACTTGTTACGATATATCAAACAATTCAATATTAGCCAACGAGGCTACAGATATTAGCTAAGGAGACTATTAACAATAGTAATATCACCTTGGAATCCGCATTCCTTTCGAACGTTTATTCGCATGCATGAAGTGGCGTTTATGTTCGTCGGTTTTCGTACTATATAGATTTGAATGGATAATACAAAAGATATTGTACTCGTAGCGAACATCACGAAGAAATATACTCTGAGATAAATATTATTTCTATTTTTATGATTTATACCTACATTTAACATGCAATGGGATTTCCGCTTTGGCTTATCACGTTTATTACATATCGAATAATTTTTTTGTAATATGACAGACAAGCCACGGTTTAAGGAGAGGATCATCATATCCGTCGTATTATGCGCAGCGTTCTTCGCAAAATCATCCTTTATTCTTAATCATTGTCAAGTACATTGTTCGATGGTGCAACGAACTTACGACTCGCGGCTCACCCTTAAGGTACACTTCATTTCAAATTGCATTATAAGCTACTTCACTACACTCTGACTATGCTTTCGAATGATAAAATATGCATTTTATTCGCGTTTGCGTCTTGAGCGACCCATAACGAAAATAGACAACCGACAAGTATTCTAGTAATCTAATTAGTTTGATTGATCTTTCTATATTGTCCTTGGTCCACATGAATTTTAAAGCGAGTAATGTTTAAAGAATATTAAACAATAAGTAATTTATTAATAAGCATTGATAATGATAATCCTTACAGAAATTCACTTTAATACTGAAAGATGAAAAATTACTTATTTTGAATATTAAAAGTACTGAACAAAATTAGGCTTTTAATAATCAAAATAAATAATCACTAACGCTTTTATAAGGGAATATCAATTCCCAAAATTCATATATCAAATGAAAGATCCGCATAAAATTCTCAACCGAGGGAAAAATATGGAATGAAATATTTCAGTCGCGGATACCAAGTAAGATTAAGAAATAAACCAGAATTATGACAATAAAACAATTTATTAATCGCAAAAAATTAAATCCTTATTATAAATATTTCTTATGATTATGAACGTACCGTTGATATATCGGAGATAATCAACGACTTTTTGAGATTTACAACTAACACCTAATTGGCAAGAGTAAAGCACACTTTTGTACATGGTATCTATCGTGTATCCAACAAAGAACAATTGTTGATTGATCGACGAGCTTAATTCCAATACGCAATGGACTTAAAATTTCAGCAAAATATCAGGTAAAAATACTTGTAGCGTGTATTACTACCAAGACAAATAAATAGTACGAAATAATAAACGAACGTCTAATAAAGCGAGCGTCTTCTTAGTAAAACAGTCATACAACCGTTTGTTGGCGAATATATATTTTCAACAAACGATTTTTGTAACTAACTTTGTAACTAATTCTCCTATTCATTTTCTCCCACTCGCCTTCAGTCAATCATCGCAAATAATTTCTCGATTATACGTAACACTCACTATTATTTATTACTACGAGCAGCACGAGCAACATTGCAGTTAGCAAAAATACACAGAATTTGCCATGAATATTTCGTCCTACGAGATTAATATTTTTATTTAATAGGTGATTATTTTTTAATATAAACAATTAAGCTTAACTTCGCTTTATCCATTATGATCGTTGATGCACGTCTGATGCTCAACACAAGTTTTTATAGTGCACTTTTTATGCAGTTTTAATTGTTCACATTGTTCGATTTTCTCTCTCTCTCTCTCTCTCGGATTACTATAAATTATCACTTGATCGTAATCTACTTTAATCACGTCTACTCTTCAATGAAAGAAGAAAATTTATACGTATATAGATTATATTAAACTGGCAAGCTTCTTACGAGAAAAATGAATGGCAGTTCATTCTCGTCGAAATCGAGATTAGCACTTGTGTTTAATGTTATTATTTTTATCACTACAAATTATCACTAAAGTCTGGGTTTCATTATCATTGTGTTTTCTATGGCATCGATACAGTTCATCATCAATCACTTCGCGTAAAGAACGTGGAAAAATAAAAGTATTTATTTTAATATAAAGAGATGAGAATATCGTAGCATGTAATGTTTGTTTATATAATCGGTGTAATATATTGGAAATAAAGTTAATAATATTTGTGTCATGCATCATATCCATTACTACTTAATTTAAAGAGCGCGAAATGTTGTTATTAAATAAATCTTTTTAGCAATTTTTTTAGGAGAAGAGAAATCGATACGATATGAACTGACACGCACATCGAGAGTATTTCACACTACGTTATTTAAACTTAGTGTATTAACTTTTTAATTAAATTCAACTACATATTTCAAAAGCAAACCTGTTATCAATCGACTAGGATCATATCTGCCAAACTCGAACTACTTTCTTCTTAATTTCTCTATTTCGTCAATTAAATTCAAAGGATTGAATCCCAGCAATTTCAGTCGCTTTGTTTACTTCAGAACAAGACCTACATACGATCGATCTAAATTATTTACAGATCAGAAGCTATTGTCGGGCATTTTCTTCGCTACTTTAATTTAATGGTTTTCATATAACACTTCCTGGCAGGAAATTAATGTTTTATTGTTTTCGCTAAGAATCTTACGGGTCTAAGATCACACATTCACCGGCCGGACGTTATCATCCGATTGCTGTTGCTCCCCGCTTTGCCAACCAGAGTCTAGAGTCGTCGAATCGCTCAAACAACACTGTGGCGTTTCCTCCTCCTGATTGTTTCTGTAATCCCTATAATCCCTTTCACGCCCCCTTTCAGTTTCCTCTTCCCGAAAGTAACTGGAACTCGGCGGACCTTCCTGCTCCTCGTCATTTTTCGACCCGTAATAGGAGTAGCGACCTTGTTGAATCACTTCATATTGCGCGTCAGGGGCGAGAAAAGGACCTCTCGCGCTTCTCGGTTCGTCGCTGTTCGCATAATTGTCACAGGGAATGTCGCCGTTGTCCGCAGGCAAAGGAAGAGGCAATCGAGATCTCTTTGATAATTGACGCTTGCCTAGCCTAGTCGCCAGATAGTCTACGCCTTCCGGATGTTCTGCACCTGCAAAAAAATACAAACATATCAAACACTTAAAAAAATGTTGTAAGAAACGTTTTAATTTTTGGTATCAATAATTTAAAAATAAATAATTTTTTTTTATTATAACCTCAATAATTTAAAAATGAATAATTTTTTGAATTAAATCAACAGCTTCTAGGTAAATAAGAATATTTTTACAAGATATGGAATAATAAACAAAAAACACTTACGTAAGAGAAATACTTACTATTTATATTTAATGTAAAAAGATTTAATTTAAATATAACACACAATTGTAAAAAGGATATCATAGTTTCTAGATGTATAAATGCCGAAGTAACGAGTTTAATTTAGAATTTTTTTAAGAAATATTACGCAATTTCGTCGCGGAAATAATAAGTACCTTCTTTTTCCACAGCTAGATCGTAAAAACTACTTTCGGGTCCGCAGCATGAGGACACGTCACCGAAATACAGTTCGCTCTCAGATTGTTTCGGGCCGGGATTAGTTTCTTGTTGAAACGCCCCATTTTCTACGCCCTTCAAAGGCTTTCTAGCTCTCCTACCTTTGATGGTTCCCTCATTCCCTCCCTCAGGGTCTGTGCTATTAGAGATCTCCTCGGCGTTCTCGTAATTATCGGAAGGACGCTTTGCAGGTCTCGGTCTATGGTCTAAACATTTCGGAAAAATGCAACTTAATTTCTAATTAATATCCAGAAATTAATGGATCATCGATTATATTTCATATATATTTTTTTCTTCTTTTGATTGATTATTATATTATTCATTATTATATCAAATGTTAGTTTATAATAATTGATATTTTACCTTCATTATTTTCAAAGTTATCCATCCTCTTGGCAATTCTGGTTCTTGATTCGGTCATTTGCGGTCGTCTGGCAGGACTGTTAGGATCGCTGTACGGAGGTGGCGGTCCCCACAATGGCACTGGAGTTTCTAGAACGCTGTATGACGCGGTGCTCGGAGTGTATGGAGCACTCGGAGCATTTAAAACAGAATAAGGACCACTCGACTGCGAGTTAAAGACACTGTAAGGGCCGGTTCCGCTCTCCACATTGGTTTCCGTTGGTCGTGTTTGCGTGTGAAAACCATAATTTGAATCTGGGCTCGGTGCTGGACCTCTCGATCTCGACCAAGGTAATCGCCATCTCCTATAAAAGCAAAACGATATGTGAAATCCTATTAATATAAAATTGGAGCTCTTTCACGTATTTATTTAATCGCCTAAATAACATTAGAGAAACTTATTTACAATTTTTTTCAATACATTTTAGGATTTTTCTGAAAAATTTCTGTATATTTTTAAAAATAAATTGTATATTATATATTATGATAGAAGTGTCGTCTTATCGATTATATGTATATAACTACGATATTATTCTTTAACCGAGACTTCACAATCTGTGAACTGATTCGAGAGTCATGTGCAATACCAATATAATTTTCTTTTATCTTTTTTTTATCCTTTTCGCGTACTCTCGGGATCAATGCCAGACCAGACGGGTATCTCGTTAAATACAATGTTCAGAGAAATATCTACTAGTCTATGTACTGGTGTATGTACTTTAAAATCAATTGACGTGCATGGCCGCGCGTTTTATTGCCAGTTCATTCCATGGCGAATAAAAGTAAACTTCAAAGGGTGCGTCGTTTATCACAATACATTCCCGAGATTTGAAAAGTGTTTCTGTAAATATCGGGAACTGAGAAAAAAACCGTTTTAATCAATAAACGAATTATAAAAATATAAAATACAATTAAAAACGCGCATGTATTTCTTTATTTATGATATTTTAAATGCTTATTGTACTTTATTTTTTTTATACAATTCACGAAATCTATTAGTTTTATTAGATATATACGCGTTAATAATTGTTAATAAATATTGAAATCAAATTAAAGGCTAAGTATAAACGTTTATTGAACATAGCTGCAAATTGGCCATTAATTATTTGTAGTATATTAATAAAATAAAGACTTTTTTAAAAGAATGTTGCATGTTTGCAATTTTTAAAGGTTTTTAATCGACATGAATTTTATTCTACACTAACTTTTATTAAAAAGGGAGACAATAATATCTATAGTTCTTAAATATATCTATTTTCTGAACAATATTATTATATCTTACGCACCTGGATGGCGCCATATCAGGATTCGGCGTGTACAGATTTCCAGGTGTTTGAGCCCACCACGGATTCGCACCTCCGCAATCGTTACAGCATCCGCAGGACCCAGCTGGCGGTCCCACGGTGCTGCCTTGGCCGTACAATGATCTGCATCTCAGCTCCAACTGCTCCCAGTACATCTTCTTCTTCTCATGGCTCAACAATTGATATACCAGCATGCACGAGAATATGCAGGCCAATATACCGGCCACCGAGACGCCGAAAAGGGCCCTCAGGCAATCTGACAATGCACCGTGCACCGCTTCGCAGTGAGGAGTCCCCTCGAAAAGCACACCGGGATCTCCCTTCGATTGCGGCGCGCCGTAACATGTGCATGATCTGTGTGAATCATCATATCAAAACTTTATATTAATATCTGCATTTTCTATTTGGAAAACAATCAATATCCTAGTGAAAAAAGTTCTCATAATATCTCATAATTTGTTAAAAATTTGTTATATTTTAAATTTATAAAAATTTCTTTAAAAATATTTTAAATTTTTTCAGATTTTATAAGTTTCTTCAAAAATTATAGAATGTGAGAAAATTAAAAAATCTTTGAATATTTTAGAATTCATACATATAAAGAATTTTGGAAAAGATATATGTGTAGATTTTTCTCAGAATATTGACAAGTGTTTCAATTTACAAAAATTATACAGAAATTCTGAAAAATTCTAGAATTCATAAGATGAAATTATTTCTAATATCATGTGATTTTCAAATTACGTGATTTTAAAAAACCACTTACTGATTTGAAACAATTCGTTACATGCTTTACTTATCTTAATTACATAATTTCGTTATGTAACTTTGAGACATAATACTTTTTAGTAGATCTATAGACTATTCAGTTTGCGGTAGCTTATTTTTAAAAATCATTATATTTATAAACTATAGAAATACAGGATATGTATAAGCCAACCGCAGAACTTATTTCATAAAACAACACCCCAAAAAAAATAATTTTAATATTAGCAAAAACCGTTAAATCTTAGAGGATTTTATTCTTATATACGGCCTCAAGAGGAATCTTCTGAAATCAAGAGGAAAGTAGTCTAAGCATAATATTCTTACAGTTAGAGTACTTTCGTTTCGCATCTGCAATAAAAATCTTGCTGTGTTCCTAATATAATTTACTCGTAAGAGGGCACTCCACTTTCAGTAAATATATTCCTCTTCATACAAGAGGAAAACTGTTAGAATAATCTCCAATACATTTTTGATGAATAGTCCAGTGTATTGGAAGAGGAATACTGTTTCTGTAAAAGTTTCTGCTTAGAATATGAGGTTACCGAAAATTTCACTTTACAATTAGATTTTTTTTTTTGGGTGGGTAAATTAAGAAAGATTTATTTTATTATCTAACATATTCGCGAGAGAGAGAGAGAGAGAGAGAGATTTCGACTATATAGCAGGGACGATTGAATTTCATGTAATGAGACGAGACATTGTTATCATCACGAACTATACGGCTGTTTCATAATGATGGCGAGGCGTTTTGCCACTTTATGGCACCGTAATTTCTTCTGGGATATATAAACGAGAGAAAGATATACATACCTCGCGCGCGCAGTGTAAACGCACTCGCGAAGGTTCTGCAATCGAGACATGTGAATTACCGTAGTTGTGACGGTGACGAGCACGCACACCAGCGCGCACACCACTCCCACAGAACCGCAGACTTTCATCTGCAAAAGTTATAAACCCAGTTTAATAACAGAACTGTCAGCGGCAATGACGGCTTTCCTGTGGGGACGAAAAGTTTACGCGACAAACTTACTAGAAGTCCGTATCTGTGCTTTCGTCTAGCTAATAGCATTGTGAAGAAACCCATCAGGATCAACTGAAACGACAAATTAATTATTCATCAAGTTATTCGTCAAATTATTAAATCACTGTGACATTCAAATATTACTATCACCGTCGTGATTGAACAGATAAAGCAATTATTTGTACGCATTATAAATTCGCTGCGCGAAAGCTCATAAAATTAAAAGGAATTAGTCATGTACATAAAATTATACCAGCAGCATAAAAAACTTGGCAGCTTGAAGTTAATTTACTCAATGCTGTTGCTTGATGCATTTAATGTTTTTGTGTACGACCATTAGAATGGGTAGCACGTTAAGATCGATGCATTTCGCAATGCGACCGGATTGATTTTTGTCTCTCACCATAATTCCGGGAATGTAAGACGGCACGGTCTCGAAGAGCGCTAAACTGTCCGTGTGGGCCGAAAGGATTGCGTGCACCGCCAAAAAAAGGCTACCGACTGCCGCGCTCAATCCGCCACAGAGATAGCAAAGGACAACGTACTTCTTGCAGCAACCACCTTCGCCAGTGTGACCTGCAAAATCGCGATCCATGAAATTCTAATCGCTCCAGTAAAAAGCCTTGAGCGTGCATGGGGTACTGATATTTTGATAACTAATTCAAGATTACAACGACTTGATCTAAATCCATTTACTAATGTGATTGTTGCTATACTTTCTCGTCCTAAAAATTTAACAATTTAATTTACTTTTAATTCACTTACTTCACTTTAATTCACTTAACCCTCTGTTTGTATTTTACTGCCTTTTTCTAAAACCTAGATCTTTTTATCCAACCCAAGTTTTTTTTATTGTTCTAGGCTTTCAAAAAGTGTAGAAAAATTCAGAGTTATTTTTCAATATGTCTATTATATTATCAAACGGTTTTCTCGGTTATTTTAGAAAAATAATCAGACTTTATCTTCCTTTTTATTTCGGAGAAATTTGAGAGTAAAATTTCATTTATGCCAAAAAGGAATTGCAGACCAAGGGTTAATCTATGGCAAGCCAAATTGATTTTTCATTTAAAAACATTTTGAAAAATATGCCTTAAATTTGCTAAATATTTGCATCAAATATTCTCTCCAGTTCTGGAAATAAAGTTAAATGATACACGAGAAGCATTTGGCTATCGATGACGTGGATCGTAAATCTGGTGATGTCAAGGCTGCAGTTAATTTCGATCTTGCCAACGATGCATTATCGAAACGGGAATATCACGTGAGTTTGAGAGTAATCGCCGTCTACGGATATTCGTGGAATTTCGCTCGTGGCACGTTTCTCATTGTGACCAGATCAGGACTACGGCTGTTAGGTTCTCACGCGAGGACAATCATTATCCTGCTAACCGAGGACCCAGCACGGTTTACTCCCGCTGGGGATTTCTCTCAGAAAGGTCAATAGTCCCACAAAGGACATTTAGAACCATCGAATAGGCCTTTACAGACAGCTGATTACAATCACAAATGATTACAACCACAAAAATACAAGATATTAAAAATGTCAAATTCCGTAAATCAATGCATAATGAAAATGAAAAGGAGAACAATTAAATCGAGCTGATACACAGCGCTTTAATTTAATATTTATTAAAAAATATTGGAGTACGAATAAATTTTTATCAATTTCTTCGCCTATCTTGCAATTCTCGTAGAAATACTCAGAAACCATTGGTTCTGTTTCTATCCAACCGCGTTGAGGAATGCCTACGATGCTGCTTTTGTAACGTTCAACACAGGTGTGTTACTTCGTCTGACGGCATCCGGGTTCGACTTCCATTGTCAAAGCTTCCTATTGAGTCCAGTACGCCGACCGCGTATTGGAAGTTCTCTCTCAATGAATTCTCGAGCGTCAATATACCACGTAGCTTTGAAGACAATGAGCTAATATTCCTATTTTCAGAAGGCTCTCTCAGAATTAATTTCTTTTTTTTTGATCGAGTATATTGCTGACGCACGAAAAATATTGGAAGATTAATAACAGAATATTGGAGCTCGAGCGCAGTTAAAAATATACTAGTATGACATTTTTATAAAGACCATAAATTATGTTTGCCAAAAATTTGCATTTGTTTTTAGTAAAAAATACATCGGGTAAAATTTGAAAGCACCTATTGAAATAAAAATCTGATGAAAAGACGATTTAAGATACGGAGAGAGATTCGATATACGTTTCTCCAAGTACGAGTTTCGACAAATGTCTTCAAGAAATACCTGAAGCGCGAGATGCGTCTTGTGATCCTAATCTACCGTTCGAAGGCGGGATATAAAATTTACGAAGTGGAAATTCTTAGGGAGGAGAAAAGTCGAATGAATCGTTTTAAGAAAACTGCTCTTTCGATTCCGTTCTACGGAGGGTGAATCCACCGTTTTCATGTTTCCGAGGACAATGATGAGAAATCGGTAACATCAACGTCGAAACGTACGCACGTTCTACTTTATAAAATACTCAGGGTTGTGAAATTGATGAGCTCTGCGGTTTTCTTGAGGCGTAACACAATGTCTAGCTTCCGATTTGTCGTGGCACGCCTACTACCTGTGATATTTACCGCCAAAAAGAGTATCGGCCTAAGTTCATCCAGAACAAATTAGTTATTTCATGTTTGTTTAGAATTTTATGATCTTCGTACATAAGACGAATATAAGAAATTAGTTTCGCCTTAATATAACAAAATATATCTAAAGGTCTAGGTAGCGTGAAACGTTGCAACGTTGCTACAATATTGCTGAAATATTCCGTACTACTTGAAAAAATATTTGTAATATTTCGTAACAGCCACAAAAGTAAAGACGGAAAAAAGATTTGTTAGATTTATGTCCTACAATTTAATTCAAAAAATTCTTGCAAAATTGTAGATATTTATTTCGGTCCCTTATAGCTAAAAATATTTCATGTGTAACAGCTGATATATCGAAAACTTTTAATATAAATCGGCTCCAGTAACATTCATTTAAGAAAATGTATGATCTGATGTTTAAGTAAAAAGGTATAAATAAAAGTAGAGCCTAATGTTATAGGAGAGGCTGTCTTAAATTATCCTATCACATTTCCCCATAGATAGACTAAACCATCAGCCATTCTTTAATAATCGATAAAAAAATTATACGGAAGAAAATCGTTTGAAGTTTATTACTTCGTTAATATTGCAATATTTATAAGAAATAATTAAGCAAAACGCTCTGATTAAGATTGATAATTTTACAATTTTAAAATTATTTATCTTAAATGTTATGTTAGAAAAATCCAGCGCATTATATATGCGTGCGTTGAAAGAGCGAGGCGCCGCAACCTTTGACCTTGCCTTAAGACAGCGTCACGCGGTGCCTATTAATAAGTATGCACATGATTGCACAAAGGGAGCGCAAAAAGGGGTGATTGATAAGCGAAAGGGGTTTGTCGGCGTACCACAAGGATGCGGATAATGTGGCCTCGGGAAGTGCGCGTGATTCGTCGGATGCGGCAAGTGCGAGTGCGAGTGTGCCGCCATCGGGAACGGATAGCCCTGGTTGTCCATCTCCATCCCGAGGCGACAACGCACTATTTGGAGCACCGGATAGCCATCCATCTTCCTCGTGTCGCTTTGCGTCAGCTCACGATAATCTTCAGCAATCCCGCTGGCTGATTACTGTAGATTTATCATTTGTCATTACATGGCATCACCGATTTAACCTTGCAACTGCATTCAATAATTGTGGCTAGATCGTGTAAAACTTCTGATTTATATTTAATTTCTTGTGTATATGTGTGTGTGTGTAGACTAAAAATAGTTCGCGTTGAATTATATATCAATATTTGCATAGAATTGAATTTAACGTAGCGTGTAGTATCGACAATTTCTTTATTATTAAGACGATATAAAAAAGAAAAAGAAACTATTTGCCACTTTTCAGAATTGCATTGGATGATATTAATGCTAGTCAATGTTGAAGCCAATAATAGTGCACTATTTTTCAAACTTTAAGTTAAAAATTTTTTATATATAGTACAATCATTGTATTATATTTTCATGGAAACATATTATGAATATCTATAATCTTTTTCTTCTTTCAAAATTTTCTGTATTGAAATCAAAAAAATTTAATTGATTTGACTGTAATAAGCATTGCTGTCATGCGTGTCTACGACATTCTACACTGGTCACGTGTCACCATGAGAGTTCTCCATTTTCCAAGGTCACCTGTTCGTCTTGCATTTCCGGCTGGGTCAACTCACTTTCACCATCAATAATCGTCATCGGAAATCATTATTAACGTCAACTTCTTAATTGATCGTTATTCAATGCTAAGTTTCGCACATAAATATTCGTTACACCGAAATGATCTAATTGTCACCCTGTTGATCTTTATCGTCTATTCGTCTTAAGACAATCGGTTGTCGCGTATCGACAATCGCGCACTCGAGAAGATTCACAGTCGTCGGTGGCGGACACGTTGTGATGTGTCCCACAGGTGGCGGCTGATCAGTGGTGCTTGTCAAGTCCAAGATTCGCGTGAATCGAGTTTTTTTCATGTCAGTCAGGAAACGATGCCAAGCACACTTAAAACGTAAATGTTACGTCGCTAGCACATTGGCTGTCGTATCGTCGGCCCGCTTTCAAGTCGCTCACATCCCTCAATAGGGGAGGATCGTCCTACTCTCGGTTGGTGCAAGCATCGACTGGTCGATATACCCCCCGGATGATTCGAGCGACTCGGTGCGGTCGAGGGTTGAAATTCTATAGGAATGTAGGGATGCAATTCCCCGAGCAACGGGGTAGAAATCTAACGCGTGGTCGTCGATAACGCACGTCCACGTCTGATAAGAAACGCATGCCAACGTCGCCACCTCCTCATCCGGCTGATAGTGCAATTGTCGGGATAATCGTGAAACTACCCGGCATAGGATGGAGCTACCACCAGCCAACATTCCGAAATTACTCAGTAAATTTTTAGGAAATTTCAGCTGAGCTTTTAACGACTGATTGATATTTCAATTTTAAATGGAAATTAAGTCATATGGAATGAATATTAATGTCGTTTATATTATGTATCGAGTATTCATATCAATATGCAAGCATGGGAAATATTGCACGCGGTAATATTATATCAAATCCATAAAAAATATAACTCTGTTTGATATTATAAAGTATTCAATAAATTTCATTGTTATATTCAAAGATTTTACAAAAAATTTAGTCGACATAATAAGTAAAAAGAAGATTTAAATTTTAAAAATATTTTAGATTTTACAAAAGATTTATAAAATTAGGCGAATGAAAGACGTTTGATGTACTGTTGAGTTTAATAATATTATATTTTTACTAGCAACTTCTTATTTAAACGTGATTACTGTCATAAATAAAAATTATATAAGCGTAATGCATAAAGATATTATAAAACAACTTACATTGACTGGCAGTAGTCGTCTCGTAACGTCTCGTTGGTCTCGGTGGCGGACGTGGTGGAAGAGCAGGGGGTTGATGTGTTCTTGATGTTACTTCGACACCCCCGTCACTCTCGCCCTCAGTTCCTCCGTTGTTTCCTCCGGATTGCATTACGTGACATTGACATTTGTTCTTCGTTGGAGCTGAGACCTAAAATGTCGAGGTACTTAAATTAAATCGCATCAAGGTAGCTTAATGATGATCTGATGAAGTGGAATGATAAGGAAGAAAGCGTTTAATAAAAAAAAAACCTTTTTTCGAATCACGCGAATAATATTTGATGAGTTATAATACTAGTGTCAGTAATTCTGAAATGATTAATAAAAATTAAAAATTTATGCGAAGATCTACATCAAAATGTATCGTTATGCGTGTTAAGAATGAGCCATCGAATATTAATAGCAGTACTGAAATAATAAAAAAGTGAAATTATTAATTTTTATGACAATAAATGTCCACTGTGTGTTTTGTGTGAATGTTATTAATAACGACATTATTATAGTTCGAACATCTCTTTCCTCCTCGATAATTAACTATTTAACCCTTGAGGATCGTAATCGTTAACTATAGAATGCTATCGTATGTAAATTTTAAGTGCAAGTGAGCGAGATTATTAAGCGCTAAGCTAGTGCTCATTAGGAAATCTGCCATGCTAAAAACTAGGACAACCAGGAACAAGCTTTTAAAAATTCACTCCGTCATATATATATCAGTTTAGATCTCCTAGCGATCTTCTATCATAAAGAGTATAATAAATGATTTCAATTTTTAAGCAGTTTTGTATTATTATATTTTATTGAACTTTTATAAAGAGACTACATATATATACTCTTATCATTTCAAGATCGAATTTGATACTCTCTTTCCTTTAAGCTAAAAATTAGATTATTTGTGTTTATACATATAAAGATCTATAGATTATAAACATTTTGTCATTAAAAATGTGAAATATATATAAAAATCTTGTATTATACATTAATCAAGAGTGATTTATTTACTTGTACGTAAGATTTGCATATCAATATGGATAGTTCAAAACATCGTTCTGAGGTTAAATTAAAACGAAGTATAGAACATACGACTTTTTTAATGTTAACTTCGTATTAAGAGCTTCATTATCAACACTTGCAGGTAAAGAATACCCGATAAAACATTTTTTGTCGCACTCGCGGTGAAATTCGAACATCTCTGCAACGGGCACCGATCATTAATCATTCGTCCGCGCGCTGCACATTTGGCCCTCGGCTGAAAATATTTCCTGATATAAGCTCTAAGGGCAGAACCGTTGCTTAGTACACGATTTATAGCTTCTCGCGTGGCCAGGACACGGCGAACGTAACTCAAGCGTGCGCGGATAGAGATATGGCGATTCACGAACATGTATTTTCTCAGATGTGGCGGCAAAAACGGCTAGGAATATACGAGCCGCTGGGCGGAACGGTGGCATAAGTCATTCTCCTCATTTGGCAAAGCATGAGGAAAATTTATGGAGAAGCGTAATCGTACAAAATCTAATTAATTTCTTAAAACAGTTCTTTTACGATTATAAGAGACGATACAAAATTTTGTAGCACCTCAAAGTAATCACGTACAAAAATTTCGCAATTTTTACGTAGAGTAAATCGTAAGATATCTACGTTTGCATACCTGAATAGCGTCGATACCCATAAGAGCCGCGTTTTTAGTGTCGCTCTGCCCGTGCGGGTGGCCGTGATTGTGCACATGACCGTGGAGATGTCCATGATGATCCAAACTCGAAGGCGCTCGATCTCTCGGTCTGGTATCGGGATGACTCGCGTGCAACGGGTGCACCGATTGTAGGTGATGATGATGATCGTGGACGTGATCCAACCTGCTGTGCGTCCTAGTATTAGCATTCGACGACGAGGATTCGCACGATATACCGGAGCTAACGTGATGATGGTTCACGCTAGAATGACCGGTTAAACTACCCGATGAACTGCCGTGATGGTGACCACCCAACGGTGTCGTCGATAAACTGCTGTTGACATTGACCACGTGCCGGTGCACCGAGGGCGATCCACCGTGGTTCATCATGCTCGAATTCGATGACGCGCCGCTTAGAGCACCCGAAGTGCCATGATGATCGCTGGGAAAGGTAGGATTCGAATGGTGAGCTAAGCTGGAGCCCGCGTTGAGTCGATGATGACTGTGGGGAGAGTTCAGGTGGTTTATCGTAGCCGCTATAGGCATGGATGTTGGATGATGGTGTCCGATGGAAGTGACGGAACTGGTTTGATTCATGGAACCGGATCCTGAAACAAGAACGCAACAACCAACTCATTTACATACTATAATAATTAATACAAAATCTTAAAAATCTAAAGTACGAACCAGATCCGCTTAAAGAACCAGAATTCCCATGGACATGGCTAGTAAGACTAGTTGCCAGACTTCCATGATGATGTCCAGTCATTCCTTGCGCGTGTGAGTGATGTACTCCGGATGTGTGATGATGAGTGACATTTGTCTTTGCGTTGTTGTGATGATAATGCGTGTGCTGTCGCTGGTGTTGCTGAAAGCCTATCAAGCTTTCGTCCAGATTAGTATTATTCCTAAAATTGTCGGCGTGTTTGTGAATATGGCTATGTATGTCGTTATGAAAATGTCCATGAACTCCACGCTCCATCGCTTCGTGATGATGCTGATAAGGATTTAACACCTGCTGCACGTTTTTCAATTTCTCCTTGCTGGAGCTTTGCTTCTGCGGCGACAAGCCGGCGTGATCTTCCAGCTGTTTATCTAATTCTTTACTAGTTGTCTCAAGCACATTCGGCCCTGTCTCTAGCAATGGACTAGGACTCGAGGTTAAACTGTGATTGTGCTGATTGTCCTGTAGACTCGAGGTTTCTTGAACTCTTCGGGCTGCTTCAAAAGCCAAATTGCGAGATAGATCCAAATTACGAGGACTACATGAAAGATTATGTCCGTGAAGAGATAATAACGAATTCTGATTATTCATGGATCTATTAGACGATATATTTGCTTGATGTTCTAGAAGATCAACGTTTCTAGTATTGTCCAAATTGATCTGCGATTTATCTTGATGAGGGCTCTCCAACCTTCGTATCGGTTCGAAAACATTCTGTAAGGTTTCTAGATTTCGCGGGAGATCTTGATTGTTGGAGATCCTGGAGCTATTCATATTTCTTTCCATTCTGTCCCTCGGTGTTCTTATAGAATCCAAATTGTTAATCGTGGAACATTGACAAGGGTGCTGCGGATTTTCGGGTACGTCCAGATCGCTAATCAGTTCTGGTTGAGACATTTTAACATCTAAAATGAAATAATGTACGAAAAATATGCCGATTAAATCTGTAAAACGTAAATTTCTTAGGAGATACGTTAGTGTCTCAAGTATCAAATAAACACTTCATATTTTTTAATATGTGTATATTATAACTTCTGACTGACGTGTTTCTTTTGCTTCGTCGAGTTGCGAGTATCTGAGATTATCGAATCTTAATAACGGTTAAATCGATCAAGTTCTTAATAGACTCATGCCCGTTTCTACCAATATAAATTAACTTTAATCTTGATTCAACTTACTCTTCATCTTTTTCTAATTCTTAGAACTGGAAAAAGATGAAGAGTTTATTGAACCGAGATTAAAATTAAACCACATTAGTAGAAACGGTCATTAATATATATGATAGCTTGGATTTAAGTTATATTATAAAAGTTTATATTTTTTTCCAATCTATACTCAAATATTGTTTCAATTTGAGTATAGATTGGAAAAAAATAGAAACTTTTATAATATAACTTAAATCCAAGAGAGCTATCACATATATCTTTTAAAATTTATTTTTTATTCTGATTCACCCATATATTCTTTATCAGCTCGTTTAATTTCATTAAGATTAGAAAAAAAATTAGCCACGATATAATAATTTATATAACTATTATAACTTTCGTTCTATAAAAATATCTGAAAACTAATTGACTTCGTAAAAGTATAACTTCTTATATTTCCTTGAAAAATAACGGAGAAGCTATCAGTCAGACGCACAATAAATAAAAGAAGATGTGAAACAAAGTGCTCGCTAGATGCAGCTTCCCAGTCACTCTTCGTTTTTATATGTTGCTCATAGTAGCTCCCGCTGTTTCGTAATATAGAACGATTTATCAAGTGCAACGATGCAGGATATCAAAACGAACCACCACTCGTTGCGATACACGGAATACCGGTCATCATGCACTCGTGAATCGTTCGACACATCGATTCTGATTTAGAAGACTGGTGTGTCAACGCCGTTGTTGCAAATCCTTGTCTATTATCACGCATATGAATTGCGTCCATTTGGAATCGAATAAAAAGCATGTACCGTTGAATAATCTAGTTTTCCTATTTGACATGTACTTCTATCGACCTAACATAAATATTAAAAAATACCTAAATAAGGCTTGTTTTCTTAATTGTATAATCAAATATCAATCTAATATTATTTATTGTTGCTTAAAAATAATATTTTGAAAAGATTTTTTAACATCAGAATTGCCGATGACATCCTACTGGAGTTTCAGAAAGATGTTGATTTATTGATTTACACTATCCATGTTTTCGATTAAAAAAAAAGTTATTTTGATTCTATTTGTATTGCTAAAATTATTTGTATTTACATATATTCACACATTTTTAATATTCTATACTGTACCTGTTACAAAAAAGAAAAAAATTGAAATGGTTAGCGGACCGAAAATATGGTGCCATCGGCGGTTCTCATGTTAAATAAATATAACGTATACTTTCAGAGCTGCTGTAATCATTGAAAAATACCTAATTCTAAATTTTTCTACAATTTTTGGAAGCCTAGAATAGTAAAAGAATTAATTTAGGTTGGACAAAAGAACCCAGATTGTAGGCAGAGGGTGACGAATTTCTCTAAATTCATAACAAATCGTGATGGTATTATATCGAATGCGGATGCTCTCGCAAAACTTTATTACCTAGCACTCGTTAAAACTTTTCCAATGACTTTCCTCGAACTTGGATAAACATCTTTGAAAAGACTTTGTATTCGTCATGACTTTTCAAAAGAGAGATGGTCTCTTACGACTGGGCATTGTGTGAAAACTTCAAGAAGGCACTGAAGCGGTTTATTACACGTTTATCTCGTTAAGAATTGTTACGGATTTCAATCAAGACAGAGAGAGAGAGAGAGAGAAAGAGAGTTTATTAGACTGGGCTGAGAAAACATTAAATTGTAATTTAAATATATAATTAAATGTAAAAATTATTTAAAATAGTTTCAAATGTATTCAAATGTATAACATATTCGATTTAATTAAATAAATATTAAATAAATAAGAACCATAACTTTGGATACATTAAAGAATATATTGATATTTTTCGAAATGAACGAAAAAAATATCCATAAAATCGTTAAATTTTCACTTCCTAAGGTTTATTTTTTCTAAAACTGTCATTTTTTGATAGTAATAAAATTATAACAAATGTTGGACTATTATGTTATTCCTTAGATCGTTATATCAATCGAAGTTCATTAAATTAATTCCTATTTATGCAAATCGCTCATCCACGCAAAAAAGTATTGCAAAAATTAATAAGTGTGCAAAAAATATCGCCTCGTGAAATCGATTACGCTCCAATACCGCGTCATATTTATTTGATATAGGACATTTAGCTGCTGTAACCAGTCCGAAGTCTTCGTAAGTACAACCAGTGACTCTGGGCCGCTCACATTCCTCGTATCTCGTTATACGAGCGCAAAGACTTCGAAGGCCACGGTCAAGTTCGATGGCGATGGCTTGTGCTCGGACGCCGCAAGTTTTTTCTGTCGTTCGATGATCTCGTAGTAGTTGGCAAGAATAAGAATATGTTCGCAGCACGTGGAATTAATTTTGCTTATCCAAGAAATCGTTCATTCGTCGACAAAGCCACGAGCTCTTACAAAGAACATTCTTGTGTGATTCTCATAATTATAAATTTTACCCAATTTAATTTTACTCGATTAATCTATCAATCAGAAAATGTTCCCGTAATTTCAGAATCGTGAAATGAATTTGTTAAATCAAAACTGATTTGCTGAATAGGAATGTGCGACATTAAAAATAAATGTCTACATCTGTGACAAAAATTGTAATATGTGAAATACAAACTACATCCAAAGATTATGATGCAGTATGTAATGTGTAAATATCTATTAAATAAAATTCCGAAAATTTATACTCGTCTGCAAACGATAATCGATTATGTGAATCATGCTCGAGAGTTTCTCCAGGTTGCTCTTTGCGATACGGCTCACCGGCGCGGTTGCAAGACCGTGAGAAGAAGTGACGACCTTTTCGTTGACGGTACAAGCCCCGGATTTCGCACGCGCGTTACGAAATCGCACGACTGCACTTAATCCTGCTGCAATCTGCAGCTCGATCGAAACATAACGTTGTCTTTGCGCTCACCTGCGAGTCGGTTTTCCTATTTGAAGTTGGCCGGATTCTCTCAATCACTGTCGCCTGACTGCGTTGTGTCTTCCGCATACCCGAAGATCTGCACACGATGCAAGAGTTCCCCGTTGTACGACAGACAAGTCCTCGTTTCTCGTTATCCCTCGGGAATAACCTCCTGTAACTCCGAGATGATGCATCTTCCGAAGGTGTGTGGTCCAAAGTCGTTATCTCTGTCTTGATCCCAATTGTTAATCAATGCGATGCTTAATGACGCTGCGATGTTTCTTGAAGCGTCACAAAGTAATGGCAGTCCCACGGTGAAGAGCAGGAGGGATAACAAGCCGGTGCAACAGATGTAAGAATCTTGAAAATTTCTTCGTTGGCAAATAAAATTTCGCTGAGCAATCAGCGAATTTTTTTATACACAACCTCTTGATAAAGAAATATTAAACGATCAATTGATGATTTTATAAATTATTGTCGTGGACTATAAATGAAATCACAAAGAAACTCTCTCTTTTGAAAGCAGGAACTGTTAAATATTTAAAATTAATCACTCTTAACAATAGTAACTTAATAATTTTGCGTAAAATTAGGCATTCACCATTGATAGTTTTAAGTCTCACAATTTTAACGACGAATTAATTCTTGAGGAGTTAATTGTCGAAGAGATTAGCACGCACACTTATTTTTTACAAAATTTATATTGATAATTGATGTTAATACTGAGTAACACAAAATCATAAAACAGCAATAATTATACACAATTTTTGTTCTTGTCATTAACCGACGAAATGTTCACGATTTATTCATTCGGACACACACACAGGTCGGTTCACACAATCGCCAGAATTCAGTGAACTCTAGAAATATGACCTGCAGAACACGTAAACGAAGATACAAATTTCTTCGACATTCCGACAATATTCCGATGGTCCCCGATAAAATTTGCACGTTCGTTATATCACGATAGTGTAAAGACCACGACGAGCAAATAGGAGACGAGACGCGGAGCAGGATATATCGTGAGAGAGTGTTGGAGTTTTCCACCTTCACTGGCAGCCGTTCTGCCTTGGAATGTGCCTTTGCCCCCTGTTCTCCTCTCTTGAGTCTCTAGAGGGGCCCCAAGGGCCCCGACTGTTACACGGCATCCGTCTCTCCCTACCAGTCCCAGTCGTGCCGGTACCAGCCGGCCGATTCGGTTCTTGAATCGACCGCATGTCGGGCCCACCCACTCTCGCAAGCCTCCAGCTAACTCGATAGGTAGGGAAGAGAACGTTCAGCTCAGTTAAAACAGACTTTCAGAAGCACATTAATTTCTTGTTGGTTTCGTTATTGGATATGATAAGCAATCGTCTTTTTGGCAAATATATATATTATACCTTCTCAGTCAAAATCACGTATAGTCATGCGGTTATCTTGAAAACAAACTGCTTTATCAATGTGAAAAGTAACACAGATTTTAAATTTTTCTTAAGTATTACGAATAAATTTATTTATTTTATAAAAATTAAATATAATAATAAATTTATACTTAAATTTAACATAAATGATCAACAAATATTTTCCAAATAAAAATATAAAACTTTTCTGTATTATTATTAGGATAGTAACCTTGGGAAAAAGTGTATCAATATATTGAGTTAATCAGTATAATGAAACACTTTTTCTTAAAGGTATTTATGAAAATGTATTAATGATATTTGAAAAGAGTATAGATGTATATTTAAATTTTCTAATTTTTAGTTAACAAAATTTTTTAAGATAAAACAGAAACGAGTAATAACGGTCAGTTATGTTTTTATGGTTGTGTTAGATCATACAAAAAATCAAAAGATATAATTTTCAGGGAAGTACAAAATAAATTTCATAAAAAGTACGTTTTTATTCTTTCGTTTTTTGTATTTATGACAGTCTTATGAAATATGTTGTTGAAGACAATGGTGAAAATAAATACTTTTGGAAACGCTTCAAATTTTCTTACAAATACCTACAAGAATTCTTCGAGCCGGTTTATCCGGTGGACCTTTTCAAGGGACTGTCTTACCGAGTAATAGTAAGCGATCCGATCGACGGTTGTTTGCAGCTGATAAATTAAAAGAAAAGTTTACGTGTCTTTGTCAAATAAGACATTTGGCAAATTATCGAAAACATAAATTAATTTAAAGAGATAGACTTCATTATTTAACATATATATATCGCGCCTAAATCTTTTTATTATCTTAACATAAAATACAAAAGTAATAAATATCTTTATCTTTTTAAAAAAAATTTAAAGATCTAGCAAAGACTATATATATTACGGATTCCTTAAGGAAAGAGAGCTTGACACATCATGTTACGCGCGAATGTATGTAATCGATAAAATAATATAACATGTAGAAACACGATGCAGGATAATGCAATATATATATTGCATCTACGCGGGTAATAGAATGTTACTCTCTTGACAACAGCTTGTTTTACATAAATATTCGACTCTCGAAACAATGGGATGCCATGGGTAGTATTTACCGAAATAACATGGAAGCATAAGCGTTATGGACTCATCCATACAAACAGCCGTTGAATGGGCGTTTCTCAACCAAACGTAGAGACAATGGAGGTATGATCATATACCGAGCATGATGCCAGACTCGCTTCTATAATATAAGCTTTTTGTGTAGACGTATTTTTGGTACGTATATACAACACCATGTATGTACGTCGATTGCATCTTACGCGCGACTCTAATCGATTGCATCAAATCAATTCATAATTTTAAATCAATATGTATTATTAAAATTTCAAAATATGCGTATATAATATTAATTGATTAGACACAAGGTAATTAATTAAAATTTTTATTTTTTTAATTAAAATGTTTATTTTAATTTTAATCAGACTACATTTTTTAAATTTAGCTTACAATAAATTTGTTTTATTGCACGAGCAATTCATATTTTGATGAAGAAATTTTGTGTAATATAAGAAAAATGTTTGCGTGAAAGGTGTGCGTTATAAATGTAGATTGCAGGACGCTTTTTTTTCAGTAGAACGTATTCGTGTTTTCCATTGCATCTGAGAGAAAGAAAGGACTCTAGCACAATGGTCTACGTAATTAAGGGTCAAAAGTTTTTAGCTTCGTTAATTACGCGAACACTTTAAATGACGCTATTATCATTCCAGGAATGCTGCTAGCAAAACATTATACGTAATATAATTTCGTTTCTTCTTTTTCTTTTTTTACACCATACTATTAATAATAAAAACAAAAAATCACTTTAATTATCTATTTATTTACAAAATGTTATTTAACAGTTTATTTAAAAAAATGAAAAATTATTTAATAGTTTATTTTTTAAATAAAAAATCGATTAGTTAAATAATAATTAACTTTTAAAATTATTAATTGATTTTGGAAGTTTTCAAAAGTTAATATTTCTCAATAGATAAACTAGAATCATTCGATACTTCAAAGTATGAAGTCGACGTTTCGATGCAATGGCGTCAGATGGCACCACATGTACATATGTAATTATTAATCTTATTTTACATATAATGTTAAATGTGAATTTTAAAAATAAAAAATATTATAAATATTTTAAAATTGTATATCCTCTAAAGCAGTTATAAATTACACATTAAAAACGGAACAGAAGAATGCTTATCACTAAAAGTTAACTAATTTATTTATAAAATATAATATGCATGATACAATTAACATCATTAATTTTATCTTTGAAGCGTGAATAAAATTTAATCGAGAAACTACTATTCGAAATTTGCGACGAAAAAGAAAAAGATAGTCACGTCCAATTAACGCTGCGACAAATCGATTCGCCGAAGAATCTATGGGCCACAATCTCTAACAATCACAAAAAATTTGGACGCAAGATCAACTCACGACCAAATGGAATCGGTTACGTGGTAGAATTGCCATCCCAAGCTAGATCCCCGGAATAGTCCTCCATCGAGAGTCCTGTGGCAAAGCGGAAATCAACGCGAATGCGATCGAGTGCGGAGGTATCGAGCACATTGACCTCCAACGTTAAGCTATGCCGACTAACCGAGCATAAGTTTCGGCCGTTTCCTTTCCGATCCTGCCTGCGTTCCTCCAGCTCGGCTTTTCCTCCTCCTTCGACGGGGAGAGTTATGAGTTATAGCGGGTTATAGTTTTACGAGACCCAAGCCAAGAGACGACGATTGTCGGGACGGAAGGGGGCCGCTGCCTTCGCATTCGGACCATTAGTCCGGCATGGCAATTCGTCAAATCGGGAGAAATGTAGTATCAATAACGTACCGCAGCTGCTGCCACCGAAGCATGCATTTCCCTGACGCGCAAATTGCCGACGCCGATGCCTTTTCGAATGGACGCGAGCGACAATCGTTTCCGATTTCGCCCACTCTTGCTGCCATCATCTCGTGCCGTTGCCACCCTCTCGTTACTTCTCTTTTTCTCTCCCTTTAACTAAGTTACCTGCTGTTTTTATTCGACGTCAATCGCTTTTCCAAAAGCACGCTTTTTTCCGTCAACCAGTCAGTCGATTCATTGCCGGCACAGATAGCACCGTGCTAATGGCTAGATTATCTTCTACAAGTGAATTTAATCTGCGCTGCTTCGGTTCTTCAGATAATCTCTCGGATGGAGGATAAAAATAGAAATTTCTTCGTGTATTAATCGCACGAAGTCTAGAGTGGAAAATTCTATTATTTGTAACATAGCAACAACAAATTAGATCTCTGTTAATAGAACTAGAATCTTATTTCAGCATACATGCTAAGGGATGTAGTTTACAATTTCTCTTAAATTAGCTATAAACTCCACTATAAACGTTACTATCATTTAATCTTAAACTTAAACTTACATTCGTTTCTTATCCTTTGTATCCTAAATATCACATATTCCCACGTAGCAACATTGCTGGAATATTGCTGGAATGTTCCGTATGTGGAAAAAAAGGATTAGCGGTAGGAGTTAATGCTGTGATAGCTAATGCTGTTGGTGCCCAAAGCTAAATGTATTAGATATTAGCTATTTGCATTTATGCACTGTAGCAACAAATTTTTACTGCTAGAGACATATTATGAAGCATTTTCCGTAATGTATGTGCATAGGTAAGGAATTTAGTACGTCTAACATTTTTTTAGCTACTTGCGCTAATAATGGTTTTAATTTCAGCTAATAAAGTTTCATGCCACAGTGAACGGTTTTTATTTGTAATAGCCAAAGCTTAATAATGACACTAAGGCGGTAGCTATCTATAGATAGTATACATGAGTGTATATATACACGGAGAGAATTTTCTTTTAAAATTTACCCTGAAAATATGATGATTGTGGTACAATACAATGTTTTAAAGATTTTTACCATGCACTTCAGTAAAATTAATCAAACTTATTTTATACTTTATTGTAGTTTTATTAATGAATGAGAGATTTATATCAAAATTTTTCGAAATACAATGTTGTCCCACGATTGTCATATTTTCAGGGTAAATTCTAAGAAAAAATTCTCTCCATGTAGCTATCTATAGATAGTATACTATATGGATTTCTTATCATACACCTTACTCTAATTTATCTTGATACACATTTAGTCAATTATTGCACAATTTCAAGCAACATCTCAAATTTTCATCCTCGTATATCTACCTCGTACGTGTACCTCTCCTAATATATATTTTTTGTTTAATAATATATCTGGAATTTAAAGATTAAAGGATTTAATTGCAGCGCGCGCATTCTCAACGTATTCTGACTCCTGACCCAGAATTTTCCCAGTTTTTTTCTCACAACTGACTCCGTCATGTTGGCGTTAATTTCCCGTGGTTTTCATTCTCTAAATCGTATTCGACGGAATTCCATGCTCTGCGATGTGTGCGATGTTTGCGGATAAATCGTCGTTTCGACCCCCTATCTGCCTCTACGTTTTTCCATCCCCTCTTTCTTCTCCTACCGATTCTTCTCCTTTTCCTCTCGCTTCCTCCGGGCATCCCACGCTAAATAATAAATACGAGAGGGTTCTTCGGGAATACCCCGAGGGTGCCATTAGCGGGGTACAGGCCCGCGCCCTCGGACTTACCCTCTCGCACACTTCGAAACCCATCCCCCACTAGTCCCGTCGTCTTCGGCTTCTTCCATGACTCGAAACGCGAATCTAATACACTTAGAGGCGAGACGCGCGGCGCGCTATGGAAAAAGGGCGAGGGTCTCAGCGATCGCTTTATGGAGACAGTCGCCTTTCTTTCTTCTCTATGTTCCTTTTTTTCTACTTTTTTGAACTCTTCGACGAGTGAACGTCGAATCAATGACTGGCTTGAAATTTATGAAAAGGATCGAAAGATCATCCAGCTCACCGGGGACAGTAAACGGGAAGAGTTAAGGGGAGACGCCTCTAATGTTTGGGATATTAATGGAGGTGCTTCTCATGTCTTGCACGTTGTAAATTGTCGTGTTACAAAACGAACCTTTATACTTCGATCGAATTTAGTTAGAGACGTTCATAATCTTCTTTGTCTACAAGACATCTATAAAAATAAGTTCGTATTCCAGCAAACAAAACGTTGCTTTGACGGTCAAGACGTCAAAATGATGATAAATCACATCAGCTTGTTTGCTGAGATATAAGATACCTATCAAAATATCAAGATTTCTTACAATTGCAAACAAATGATAATATTGTAAAAATCGTATTTTTATACGACTTTCTCCTCGTAACGATATCTTTTTGAGAGCCACAGCTTCGATATTCGTTATCGTGCAATCGGTTAAGTTCCAAAATCTAGAATTTACTCTCGATTAAACTTGCTACCATCGATCTCGCGATATCTCGATAAAGAGGAGAAGAACTGCGCTACCGAATAGAAAACTTCCAATCAGTGTGATCCTTTTTTTTTTATTTTTTTCCTCGACCCAGATCAGCTTCCCGAATTCGATGCAAAGAAACATTGTGGAACTGCTCCGGAAATCTGTACAGGACTTCCAGCAGATCTAATAGAGCTCGTTGGAAAACGTCCACCGTTCGCTCTAGTCGGTGAAACGGTTAATCGAGACCATTGTGCACAACAGAGGTTCTCAAATACTTCTGATACTTTCGGATTATATCGCGATACTAGACTCCGGATTAATCAACTTCTTTGATGTCCCGATAATTCCCGATACACACAATGTATGTATACCACTGAATTCGCTCTCACAGCTATAAACATAACATACAAAAATGGTTGAATCTCTCAACAGAAAAAAACAATTACATGAATTGATTCTTCAAATATATATGACGTTTTCAATTAATATTTATATCATAAAAAATTGTATTATATGACGTGTAAAATGGATTGCTTTTTTCTTTTACAGAGAATTTAATTGTCTAGAAACACAAATTGTTAATCGGCATTGCAAAATTGTAATTGCCTTTCTTTGTTCGAGGTATATTTATATAATTGAATGTTAAACAATTTTTGAGAATATTTCAATTCCTAAACTAATTATTTGTCCACTCGTAAGGAAATAACATTTTTTACTTTTCAGGTAAATGTATTTTCTTGGCTGTTCCAAAGCAGAAATTTGTTATACCGGGAGATGCATCAAGGTGCACGCAGCAGCTCTGGAAATGCGTGGCGATGCGAGGGGTAAGTATCAATAATTGAGCACCATGGGGGTGGCTTCGTTTGGCCATTTAGCGGTCGAACGAGGGGGATCGTCCGCGGCGGGTGCCTATGGTACGGGGATATCGGTGGATGTATCGCACGGCGAGGCCTGCTATCGACATGTCGACGATGCCAGACCGGAGCTGTATATCTACGATATAGGAAACTATCCTAGCCGCGATCATGATACGCGAAAATACCATCTGTCATTCGGGGATGCGTGCCGGGTCCCTCCTCTCTCGCCCTGTTGAGGTTTTTGGTTCTCTTGCCGCTCTTCAGATTTGTAGTCTTCGAATTTTTTCGCGTTCTCGTCGATCGACTTCCTTGTATCGAAAAACGTTATAATTGAAAGTTTGATTTATATATTGCAATTATGACAGAACAATAAAGAGAAAATACAAATAAGTGAACAGAACCATATTCGATCAAAGTGGAGCTTGATGCTTAGTAATATTTTTGTTGATTTTTACAATTTCCGTGCAAACTATACATTCCGATTGTTTGTCAGTTTTAAAACACAGTCCTAAACTGAAGCTACACCGAGAACAATTTTGATATTTATGAGTATGATGAAAAATATATATATATGACTGTAAATTATAGTTAAATTATAATAATTAAAACCATTTTTATGATACTAGTAACTATAATTTATAGTCACTTTCGGTACCAACTACATATATGTATATATTTGTTGATGAACTATATATAGTTATTACTAATATTATAATAGTAATAACCATAATTGTACAATATTATAATTAAAGTCACAAATATCAACAACTTTTCTCTTAATGTGAATACATAGGTAACGTCAAATTTAAATTAATAAGCAATTTATTAATACTGATGCTAATAAACATCTTAAAATGCTGTAAAAAATTTCAGAAGAAAGAGAAATAGAGAAAGATTAGAGAAAAAAAAATATTGATATATTTAAATCTTAAATTATATATTAATTTAAATATTTTAATTTAAATATTTTTGTTTGAAAGATTTTAATCATTTAAAATCATCCTGTATGTTTTATGTTGTGTATCCAGTTAATGCAGCTTATCGAATTTTTCATTGACTTCATTTATTAGTTAAAGTGCAAACATGTATTACAAATCAGCGATCCACTTCGGTGAGATAACACGTAATAGATAATTACGTTTAAAATATGCATTGGTACTTTCGCAGTCGAGCTGAGTCGCTAAGCTCCAAAAATGTTTTCTTAAATAGCGTGACCGTAAGACCCAATTAATCCGGATTCTGGAACAATGCGGGATTTGAAACAATTGGCTGCGAACGAACGAGTATCGGGACTGAGTTGCTACCCGGCAGCCGTGAATAATCGTGACCCATAGTCGGATTCACTTTCCAATTAAAGGTCCCGATTTGCATTCGACTCCAATGCCGTTGATCGGAACGCGCGACCGAATGGGGGTCGACGACCGAGCAGCGCCATCGAAAGTAGCGAATAACGAGAATGGCGATAAATCGATCGAACGTGTCAAACAATATGTCCTTATCATGGCTTGAATATCTCGAATATTGTGCGGTATTGCGCGTGTGGATCGCAGTTACATCTCAGTTAACAAAACGCCGGTGTGACATAGATTAAATCGCTATTATTAATTCAACATTTTTTATTGTATATTTTTCAAATAAAGATAAAATATTTTTAAAAACAAAAATTATTTATCATATACATAATTATTTATCAATCTATTTAAACTTTATAAAGATTTATTGAAATAATTTCAAGATTTTTAAAATAACCATTGATTTATGAAACTTTAAGGAAATTATTAAATTAATATTATACAAATTTTTTTTTATGAATCAAATAACTGACCTAATCAAAATAATTAAAAACGTAAATATAATTCTCATATATTTTGTGACATATAAAATAAATTAAATTTATTAAATAATACAATTAAATTAATAAATATAGATATTTCATATATAAATTTTTGAAATAAATTCTCTGTATTTATATATATACAGGATGAATCAGAGTCATCGAACCAACTTTTTACCATATGAGAAAATTATCGACTTCATA
>NW_017299961.1:359823-385635 GCF_001594075.2 Trachymyrmex cornetzi
GCTGTGTGGGATCTAATTTATAATTAACAAAATATAAAATATAACAAAACAGTCATAACATAGTACATATATATATAATATAGAATTTGATAAAATATTTAATATAACCAAAGATAATAATCTTTCTTAAATACCTACTCTATAAACATATTTTTTATGTAAATTAATAATTCTAATAAACGATTTATTAAAACCATAATATATGAATATACAACAAGTTTAATGCCTATTACGGTCGAAACTGGATCTTAAATGCTTTTAAATAATTTCTATGTGAATTAATAATTATTATAAATTTTACGCTGCATAAAATATAGTTCTCTCCTTCGTTATACACATTGCAGATTAATTATGAAACACTCGTTCGACATATTAACGAATTTTCAATTAAGTAGTTATGTTCGATAATTACAGCGGATCTATGGTCGCGTTCAGCAGACTCAACTGTCGTGTAGCAGATCCGTGAGCACTCGCTGCTATTGGTGTATTCTTCTAGATCATCCAATAGCAGCGAGCGCTCACGGACAGTGTGCTTCAGAATATACTCAGTACCTAGCGTAAATTGACCAATCATGTCAAGCAATAGGGCGACTTGTTAGAAACGACGAATGAAATACAACAGTTATAAAATAACTGTTATTAAAGAAAATTGGTAACTAGTTACAACGTTACCTTTCGATAACAGTTACAAAGTAACAGTTACGAAAATACCGCTCATCACTAATGCTCATTCCGATTCGGACAAGTGTAGGAATGGAACGTCGTTCTGGCCGCCGAGATACATCGCGCGAGCCTGGTCAAAGTCACGCAGATGCCGAACGAGACGTACATAAACACTAACCGCCGAGAGAACACAAGTAACAATAGTACGCGGTACACAATACTCGTGTCGCCACGACATTCAACGCGCTGAGCTACACCTAACACCGTCGCCATGCATAAAACGATTCCTTACCCGACGCAGCGTTGCGATTTCATTGCGACAATTCATTTCCTATCGGATCTTGTTTCCTCATACAAGGAGCTAACGTTCTTTAGAAATTTGTTCGAAAGAGAGGTTAGTCAGATTCTTTTAATTTATGCAGCTGGAATTAATTTTGTTCTCGTAAGATCGTCCTCATGTAAGAGAGAAAGAGAGAGAGAGAGAAAGGGGGACAGGTTAATTTCTGTTTGTTGAGATAATCGTAAATTTGGGAGCGAAAGGATCTTCGTTATAGTTATGAAAAATGATGCTAACAATAGGAAGTTTTTGCAATAACATGAATCCAGATATGGTGAACGTTAAAGTCACCGTATCTGGTTATCCTTTTCTTAAGTAGTTGTTAAGAAGAAGATAACCTGACCTTAGCGTTCACCGTATTTGGATAAACGGTATTGCAAAAACTCCTCAATAAGGAGTCGTTTCATTAAACAATGCTCGTATCATTTCATCCTTGTTTATCAAATGTTAAACAAGGATAAAATGATGCATGCAAGTCGCAAACGTTGCGAATTTTTATTGAAATAAATAGAATGCAAGGAATGTTAAATAGAATGCAAGGAGATAAAATATAACTTACAATTAGTCGCGACCAATTTTAATCGCGCATTCCTATAGCAATTCATTTATTGTATCACGGTATAAATAATGGTAAGTACGTTGCAATGCACGCTGCTAACCATAATGTTCCATTAAAACTTCAAAATACCTCAATCAATGTACTTATAGTCCATTATATTTTCGATAAAAAACCGGTAATTTACTTAATGAGCGATTTGGCTAACAATAAGTACAAAGAATCGGTATTAATAGATTATAATTAATTTTAATGTTAATACAATTAATGTTATAATTAATAATAATTTAGTCCCGTTTGTTAGCATTTTATTCGAAGTTTAATTCTTTTTACAAGAAAAGAATGTAGTAATTTTTACAAATTTTATACGACATTAAAATTCTGTTTTATTTTTATATGATTTATTTACAAGTGTAATATTTGATACCATTTTAAATATAATGCATGCATCGGAATTTTATATTTACATATATCGATTACTAGTATTTCTTTTTTAATAATTTTGCAAATATATTACATAAAATATTAAAATGATAATATATGATAATTCTTTCTCTGTACATACATTACTTTTATTATTAACAAAGCAATTGTAATATATGTTAATATTAATTCTTCATAATTTCGTTGACCTAAATACAATTTTTTTATATAAAATAAAAATAAATTACGATATTACGATAGTTATTGAATACATTCAAAATTTGTAATACAAATATAAGTATAATATAATATTAATTGATATGTGTAATATTAATTACATTAATATTAATCAAATTTAACGCTATTAAACGTTATAACGACTCAATTTAACATAGATATTAACACAAATATATATTTTTTTAAATGATATCAATTTTTTTTAATTTGAAATATTTAGGTTAATATGTTTCAATAAAAATGTTACAAAAACGCGTGAGTAATTGAACTGAACTAAAGTGAAAAATAATGAACTTTATGTATATGTAACTTTTAAAGTCGACGAATGCAGATGTAGCACTACAGGATCGATTCAGTTCAGATTTCTTAAATAAAATTCATTAGAAAGTAAATTTCATATTATGCATACTTAACTATTACAATCGTTATAATTCGACAATATGCTACAGTTTCATCATACAATTAAACAGTTTATTTTTTAGTTTTCTTAAACTTAAAATTTTATTTTAGTCATATTTTTTTTACAAGGATTAAAGCTTTAAGCTTTCAACAATTCTGCAACCTGGTTTTGATTCTCTAAAAATAAGAATTTGGAACAATTCAGAAATAAGCTTTTTATACATATATAATTAGATCACAAGTTAAAATTAAATATATTCTCTTATTATTTTAGAAATATTAGAAATATCTCATATCTCAAATAGAAATATCTTATTTATTTAACAAATTAGTATTATAAGGCTGATCAATATCTTATTAGATTTATAATATCTATTGATTGTTTGTTGTTTTAAGTGCAGATGCGGATGCACTTCCTATGAATCTGGCAGCTGCAGTACTGAAGGATCCGGTTCGGGCCAAGCAGGATCGGCTTGAAGGTTGGTTTTTATCTTTACTTTAGCATATATGCTTGATTTTACAATATGCATATTTTAATATGCTAGATATATTAAAAAATACTATATATATGTACAATTTAAAATATACACATTTCTCTGCATAATGAATTGATATAGTTTTGTTTTAATAATTCACATATTTAAAAAATATCTTTTGCAAATTTTTAAAATTACTATTTATAGTACAATTAATTAATTCGTAATATTTTACAATAATTCCAAAATTTTTGCAAATATACAAATTGTGTGTATTTGATTATTATATAAAAGAAAACTTATACTTATTTGTTTAATTTAAAACTAATTGATATTATATTTTCATTATAGACCTGAATACGAGATGTGCCGGATTCTGATTTGGCAGTATCGGTGAGTAGGTGATAGTTTTTTCCGCCGAAATAACTTCTGAAATCAGTGTGATTCATTTTGCATGTAGATTTTTGCATGTAGTTGTGTATTTTTGTATAAAAAGTGTCGACTGTAAAAAGAATATAGGTCATATCGAAAAGCATAGAAAAATGAAGCTAAATTCATAAAAAATGTAATCCTAATTTTTATGGCGTGAATATATCATACTATTATTTTATATTTTGTTATTAACGTATTCACGATTAAATCTATCAGTTGTGGATTTTTATCAAATTAAATTTAAATTGTAAGTATATTGCGATAAAAAATTTATTATTTTCCGTTATAATTCTTAAATTCTGATTTTTTCCTACAAATTTTGATTCTGTCATTTTCATCAAATAATATTTGCATAGAATTTGTGAAATTGAGTCTCGCTAGTGTATTGTGAAGCGAAGTGACCTTCGCAGAAATATATTTCGAAGCAATATAATCTTCACAAAAATGTTACGAAGCAACAAAAGAGAATTCGTATGTATATTATCTTATTCTGCAATAAAATATGTTCTAAATTCAGTTTATAAATATTTTACGATAGATTATCATTTAAAAAATTATTAACTTTACGTCATCATAAATGTCTTCAATAAATTTTCAAATTAAATTGTTAATTTTGTATCGCAAATACGTATTTATGAAGTGATGTAAAGTACACTGGACATATAAAACTCTTTAACATTTTACACTATAACTATAATTAATAAATCCAATCATATCGGTAAATACTCGTTAATTATTAAAGTCTTGAATTATCAAACTATTTATTCGTTAAAATATAAATTCATTGAAATTGTAGTCCAGTGTTGAATTTCTTGTGTCGTGAGTGTATTACATGAAGTAGAGTGAAATGCAAGCAACGAGGAACGATGGAGGGATACTCCAGGCTCCAGAACCACAGCCGGATACTGTTGCAAATGTAATTGCAGCGGAAAATACATCGATGGACGACGAGGGACGTCGCGAATTGATGAGTGCTGAATTTAAATTTTAACAATTAATCTGTTTTCTTTAGCTACATCTTTTGTGTAGTTTATTGCAATTTATGTATTATTATTTTTATTACATCAATAACCAAATATTATTATAAAATTAATATTACTCTCATAGGCTTGAGATAAAATTATTTAACTTTTTGTACGATCCTTTTTTTTCATAATAATTGAAATGCAAAATACTGTAATGTAATATAAAATTTACAACTTTATAGAGACATAAAAGTGTTGTTTCTCTTATACTAATATTAGACATATGTATTTATTAATTTATAGATACTAATACATATATTTAGAATAGAATCGATCAACATTAGCGTAGCTAAAAGAAACAGATTCTATCGCATGCCTAGATTGCGTATATATAGTAATTTTAATATTATTTGCAATAATCACACTGATTTCCAACGGAAGAAGTAAAGACAATGAGGCATAACTATTAATCTCTATGATGTTTATAAATGGGTAAACTATATAATATATATACTATATAATACATGTACAGAATTTAACTTCACGACGACGTTTCGCGTTTCGCTTTAACCCCTATTAGTGACCCCAAACCGTAGTACGAAGCTTTCGAGTAGCTCGAACAACCTAATGTTATGTAAAAATACCCCTTACCGGCTCTCCGTGCGTATATTAATGCACGCCGAAGAAGAGCGAAACGGGCAAGCGTAGGCGCGGGAGAGGAGACATCGAACCACGAGCAGATGCTCCTGCCGGAATATCTAAATAAATCCAACCCGCCCTTAAAATCCCAGAGTCGAATAAGTAATAACATCCACCGACTACACGGCTGTGTCTCATCCTTCCTCTGGTTCTGGTTCTCTCTCTCTCTCTCTCTCTCTCTCTCTCTCTCTCTGTTCTTTTCTCGGTTGTTTCTCGTTCCCTTTTTCTCTTATCCCTGCCTTGCCTATTTTGCCTGCATAAGCGAGCACGTCCGATTTCGAGACTTTAATTGGCCAGAGGGAATTCCGCCGCGTGGCCTTACTTTACGAGGAAACTTTCAAGATATTTTGAGCCAAGCCGGCTCGGGGCAGAAGGGAATACGCTGCATACACTCTTTTTCCTGTTAGATGGGAGAGTAAGTCGGTGAGATTGAGTCGGCGTGGCCGTAGCGGGTTTGAAAGATTTGGCTTTTATCGCGCGGATACATATGAAACGTTTGCATTTTATGAAAATCTTAGAGACAATATGTACACCCGACTTCTTTCTTTTTTCTTTAAGCTAGAATTGCGTCATGAATACAGGTTCTATTAAGGACTATGCAAAATTATGATATAATCTTACTTTATTGCAACTTTCGATGATTTTTCAAAATATTTTAAATGCAAATGAGTTAAATGTTACATAGTCTAGCTAAATAGAAATGAAAAACAATCTTATTAAACAAAAGCCAAAGTATATGCTTGTTTTTCTTTTTAATATTCTTCTTTTTAAAAATGTTTGATAAATTTACATTATATATAATGGATGCAATTTAATTCTGGATTAAGATGCAACGTCGACATGTCGAGGTCTCTTAACTTTTGACGCGATCTGTTAATCTAATTAGTGCAAGGCAACGCCATTAACTGCACTGCAGCGATGGATTAGTGGACAGTGGTACGTGTGTGCAAACACGCGACGATGCTGGGTTCATCCCGACGAGCTAGGACGATTTACGAGGTTTCACAGGCTTGTCTGGTGCATAGATAGGGCGAATGTGTCAATTACGATAATCGTGCATCGATGATTTATCCGATTTATCCGATGAAATTATTTAGACGCCGTTGACAATTATCACGTCGCGATTTGACCTGAAAATGCAACGCAATACAGTGCGACGTCCTTTCTTCTCGTATTACATTAATTCACAGCATTTCTCAAGTTTCTTAATCTATTTTTCCTTATATTACATATCTTCATTAAATATAGAAATAATTATTATCTATGTTGAGCAACTAAATTCCTTTATTGCCCATCAATCGAAGATCTCGTCTATTCTGTCAATTCTGTTTTCGTTTCATTTTCAATTTTCCTTGCATTCTTTCCTGTGTATTTTGTCTCTCCGGACACAAAATAATCTTCATCATTCGCGAGAGCCGCTGTGGCCGATTTCACGCGAAACTTTTCTTGTGAAAATCTGGACTTCGAGCTCTTGTTTGTTAAATTATTCATCGGAAAATTGTTGGTATCTTCTCCTTCCGAGGTTTTCAAACGGAATCTATTTCGTCTTGTGAATCGCTGGTTCGCATCATGAGCGCGGCGTTTTTTAAAGGGGCCATATTCGAGATACGTTTCTGCGGGATATTGATATACCTCGTTGCCTCTCTCATGATTGTCCGGGACGAAGTGGAAGGTCGATGAATCCGTAAAATCGTCGTAATACTGATACGGCCAAACCGGTAATTGTAAACCGACTGCATCATAGATTACTCGGTCGCCGAGCTCTGGATGATTGCGAGAGCGAAGTATTTCGCGGAATTCGCGATTAGGATTTTTCGGTACGAAAGGCAGTCCAAATTCTGCAACGCCATTCGATCTTTTGTTGTGCCATGGCCGAGATAGTCTTTGGACTTTAAGAATAATTTTGGGATCTACTTGTAAATCCTTGAATCTCGTTATCTCAGACGCTCGTTTCGCTTTCCGATGAATTTTGCGCGGAAAATGATCACTGTCGGTTATTTGAAATATAGGTGAGATATCAAAGACACTGTTTCTTTTACGATGTTTCCGTTGCCAAAATTTTGGGCTAATTAAATAAGAGTTGGATTGAGATTGCACGTCTTTAATGTTGCTTGCTATAGGTGTCTCTTTTTCTATTAAACGAATTCTTGGTAAGGCATAATCGTCGTACGGAGATTGTTTTATTATCGGCAGCAGCTTCCATTCGACGTCATTCAACCATTTATTATTTCTTAATCTCAGAAGCACAAAATTATTCTCGGGATCCATATCCAGGTCACCCAGTTTGTCTAACTTAGCCATATATTTTTCCCTTAATTTATTTCTAGAAAGATTATCATCATCGTAAAAGTAGTCGCCAGTTTTCCAGTTTGCGACGTCATAAATTTTTTTCTCTCTTCCCTGTCTCAGATTTTTCAACTCGATTTCAGGATCTATTTCCTCACGTCGATAGTTTGTCGCACGATTTAATTTTACAGCGTTATCATCTGCTTCTTTTTCCGTTACTGAAACTTTCTGTCGCTCCTCCGAGACCCGAGGCTTCGCGTTCCTCGTCAAGTTTACAAAGCTCGTACTTCCGTCTGCCTTGTCAATTTTTGTCTCGCGGTTTATAGCACGAAGTTTTCCCTTAATCTGATTATTGGCTCCCGCATTTGTCGCTAACTTTTCTTCCGCGCTGACTTCCGTAGCCGCGGAATCAATTGCCGCATCGGTTTTGTTGTCCGCGAAAACATTGATTCTCCGCTCAACCAACTCCAGTTTATTTTCACTCTTTACGCCATTAACATTATTTATTTTCAAATTATTCCATGAGTCGCCATCACGAATTTTGAATGCTGCATGAGATTTAATGGAACGGTCTGTACTCTCGCCGGTTGATGTCTTGTGAATTATGTCCTCTCGCTTCATTCTGGAACTCGTCTCATTGATCGAGGGAGGTTTATGTTTATCTCCTTCCGTCAATTTCTCGAATCGTTCTCTCTCCCTCTTTGTGGTATTCCTCATGTCTTTGCCAAAGGCAACCTCCTCTAACTGTTCTTCGTTCTCCCTTTTCCAGGCTTCTCGCTTGTTGAGCAGTATCACTTCGTCCTCCATGCGATTCTTCCCTTTTATTGGTAACAAATCGAGTATCCTGTCAGTCTCGAGTGCCACGTTTTTCTTATCGATTAATTCCCGTTTCCTCTTTTTTCTCTTCCTTTTCAACTTCGCATCGAGGAGATCGAACGAATCGTAAATTCTTGGTTTCTCGTAATCTAAATAATAAAGCAAAGCCTGATCGTTTTCTTTGGGATTTGCGCGTTTTTGTCGCGATTTCCTGTATCCTAGGGATGATCCTACGTGATCTAGGTGTCTGCGATGCTCATTGTGTCTCTGCTTTGATTGTCTATGATTTTTATTTTTCTTTTGATTACGGAGCCTCTGGCGTTTCGTTTTGCGACGTCGCCGTCGTTTCGGTGGAATGTTATCGACGCTGCGCGTTTCTCTGCGACCAAATGCACCGTGACCTGGAAATTTTAAAACATAACAGAGCATAAATTTGTTGTACTAACTTATTCTTCTGAGAATATTAAGTAAAAATATAATAAATCAAACAAATTGACTGCTTTTATCACAGAATATGCGAAAATGATCAAGCAGATATTTTTTCGTACTATTTTTGGATCAGATATTATGCGGACGTTATTACTCGAGTACGAAAGTTTGGTCGAAACCGCCATGATTTTTTTTTATTGACTCGATGCGGAAATAGTTTACCATGCCGTGGTATTTAGACCGAAAACATTTCCGATAACCAATTTCCCGATATCGATAATTAAAGGAACATCACCCGTAACATTTATTTGCCGCATTTTATGTGCCGAAATTTTGATATTCTTAAACTTGTCAATTATAAATAATAAATATATATATTAATATTTTTTTTAGAAGACACTGTAAAAATAATTAAAATATAATCACTAAAGATATTACGTACTATCGTGGAGCTGTTTATCTATTGTTTCAAACGAATTGTTGAACCGGAGAAGATTATGCGAATCAATTGGCAAAGAGAATGCGTCTTTTGTCATCGAATGGCTTGCATTAATGACATTAGGCACTGCGCTTTGATATTGCAAGATATTTCCGGTTCTAGCTTTAGCTGCGCCGAACATTGATGTAGGCTTTCCTTTTGTTTCTGCAGTTTCTTGCGCTTCGATGTATTGCAAAAGTAGGTTTAACTGCTGACTCTAAATGATAAACATTTTTTTCTGATATAGTTTTCAGATATTTTTGTGATATTTATGAGATATCTTTTATCATATATAAAATTTTATCACCATTTCTAGCCAAATATCAAATGGTACATTAACTTACACTTAAATATAAAATCTTACCAAATAGTCGTGGACTGTTTGAACCTTTGTTTTCTCTTTTGCAGTCAGGGCGTTATATTCCTTTACAAGAGTTTCCAATATTCTCACTTTTTTCTGTAGATCATTAATATTTCTTTCTCCCTCTTGCTCGACGGTGCTGTCAAACAGGAATTTGCGTCCTGTGTCTTGCTCTGGAATAATTTTCTCACGGACCAATGGCAGCATTGGTGCCTGGGTTAAAAATTAATATTTATTAATTGATTGAAGAATTAATTATATCGCACGATATAATTAATATGCAATTGAAGATTACATACCTCTTCCAACGATTCCTCCTCTCGATCCATCTCCAGCATCCAGCCTAAAAATTCTCGCATATCCGGTGATAAAGTAACGCAAGTTTTCTTTTGCACTTCATTTAGAATTAGCGTATCAAGGAGTCCCATAACTTTCTTCATCATTTCCGTGTGATTCGTCTAAAGCATATTAATTTGAAAAATAAAAATTTGAAACGATCAACATTTCTGTCATATACGATACACGCAAATCTCATGATAAATATCGTGATTACTCCATCTTTGTCGAGTCTTTCTTGATAAATGTTACCCCTTATCACATCTTTCGTTTTGTGATCGCGTTGAAATCCAGGACCAAGAACACTCTTCAATCGATCATTTTTTTTGACCTGTAATATCATGTGATTATTATTATAATTATTATTTTTATGTTAGAAGACCATTCTATGCGTCAAATAATTTTTCATATTCGATAAAAGGGATATCGAAACTAGCTTTGAATCACACAACACGATCCTTTACTTGCCTGTTCGAATATTTGCTCGACTATTTTTCCAGCTAGTTCGCCGTGAAGAGCCACGTCCATCTGCGACTCGTCGTCGATGTTGTCGGCTGCGAAGAGCAGCGTAATTTCCTTTCTACGTGCATCATCCATCTCCGGCTTCACTGTCTGAAAAATCATCCTTAATTCTTTTCTCTTTTTAATCCAGTCGCGCGATCTACGACGCGATCAGCGGTTGTCCTTTCACTCACACTTTGATCATCCGCATTCTCGTAAAACACTTTTTCGCCCATTGCCTCGTTCATTTTTGCACGAAGTAGTCCTTGCTCAGCTATTTTATTCTTCTGAACTTTAGTGCGTCTAATCAAAGGAGATACTTCTGCTTTGTTCTTCTGCTTTAAATCACCCCGGTTCTTCGACATATCAGACCGTTGTGTGTGATGTCTTCTGTTTCTATTTGAGGAAGAGTGCGAACTACTTTTCTTTGCGTGTTTTTTCGAGGAGTGCTTATCCTTTTTATTCCCTTTTCCGGATTTCTCCTTCTTTCTAGTATTAGTTCGAGGAATTTTCGAGTATCGATCACGATTTTGTGTGTCACTGTTCCAGTTTCCAATTTCATATGCGTCATACGGTTCATCGAATTGATTTTCGACGATATTCGGAGAATGAAACTGATTAACTAGATTTCTACTCGTTTCATCGTAATCGTGTTTATTTTGATTCAAGTTGTCGTAAAACGTGCGGTACAAAACAGCTGCTCTTCTAATTCTTGTTTGGTTATTTACGTATTTTTGTTCGGCACCTTCGAGGTCATCACCATCCATATTAATCGTATTCATTAAAATCGATTCTTGAACATTTTTAGCCCTTCGCTCAGATACATCATGATTATTATTATTAAAAACATTAAATGAATTTGTGATTGTATTATTGTCCCAATTTTGTGATTTCGATGAATTATCATGAAAGGTTTGCAAAAAAGTTGTATTTTCTGCGTCTAATAAGTCCGAAATTATTGTATTGTCTATAGCTTTCAGTCCTCTGCCCAATCTGACTTTTACATCGGAATCATCATGCCAATATGGTGATTCTACAAAAGATTCATATAAGTCTTGTGAACTAATCGCCGCCTGCTCCTCCAAATTTAGATTTCGTTTCAATAATTCATGTGTTTTGGACTCGATGTACTTGGTATTTTCGTATGGAGTCTCGGAATCTGTATCGATTACTGGTCGTCCTTCGGGAAGCGGAACATTTTTATCTTCTGAAACCTACATCAATTAATTATTTCATATTATTGCGAAAAAAGTATAAATAACATTGCCATAAATAATAATCACAAACATACTGTAGATACTTTTGACTTGGCAGTTGTTCTGACAGAAAATGAACTCGGTAAATTTTCCTCCGTTGAACTCTGCTCTATGTCACCTTTAAACATATCATGCATGACTTTAAGTGCGAAATAATTGCTCGCCAGAGTGCTATTCGAATCTACTCCTATCAATCAAATATTTCGTAAAAGTATTGCTATTATATAAGTATTATAAAAATAACCGTAATAAAACTACAGCTAGATGAAGAAAGAAATGAAGACAGAAATAAACTTGTCATTAAAATCAAAATTAATATAAAATATTAAAAAATCATATGGATAGATTTGATTTAAAGTGAAAATAAGTAAGAATTCTTTTATTCTTGATGATTGGATTCAATATTTACTCATCAAAGATGCATCAATTGATTGAAATCTCTTTTGTGTTTTGTCGTTTTGACTCGAGCTGAGGAATCTATCGTTCAATGGCTGTAATTGAGAGGGATTTGTATCAAGCATATCATCTGATTCATAGCGTAGTCTTTGATCGCCTCTGAGCCGAGATCTGCTCTTTAATTCACCATCAGGCCAATCGTACAAGTTCTTTAATTCTTCATACAGGAACTCAACATTATTTGAATCATTCTCTTGATAATAATAATCTTCTGATCTGCAAAAAGAAGTAGGTAAACATTACATTTGCACAATTTCGTGAATCATGTGTATGTATGTAACCCTAAATAATTTTAGCAGAATTTATTTCTGAATTTTCTTCAGTTAATATTTATTCATTGATTTTTAGTTTAAAATATATAAAATATTCTAATTATTGTAGAATTATGAAGGATTTAAAATAAGCTATTTCTGCAAATTATTATCATGTTAATTATGCATAAATCAAGCAATACTCTACTATTTAAAATTTTGTATATGTATATTTTATATATATTACAATGTATAACGTAATTTTTAAAGTATTTGTACCGATCGTTTTCAAAATCTTCATAGAAATCTTTTGAATTTTCCAATTCTTTACTTTGATCCATAATCTTGATAGGCTGAATATCCAATAAAATATTTTTGACAACATTGGGATTTACATCTGCATTGGATATGTATTCTAAAGGTTCATTCAAAGTTTTTTTCTTATTGTCTAATAATAACTCTGAATTCTTTTTCGATGATGCGCTTCTATCCTCAAACGGTTGGTCCAACCTATCAGACATCTATTTTTTGGTCGTTTGCATCAATAGCATCAAATTGCATGCATTTATGTGATAAATTTATAATTAAAATAGAAGGTATCTTATAATATATGTGTGTTATTAGTGAGAGAGACAATCAATAACAAGATATGTGACTTCGTTAGGTTGCAAAATAATTCTATTTACCATTTCGATTTCGCGGCAGCTGACTCTTCGTGATAAACATCATTCGCAAAATCTTTGCTTTGACGAATTTTCCCCAAGTTTTCCTTAGACAATAATTGTCTTTCCTCATTGAACATGTTCTCGAAACTAGATCCTAACGAACTGAGGGGCTTTCTATCACTTTGATCTTTCTTCGTAGTCTTATTCTTACGTTCACCAAGATCAACGACAATTTCTTCTTTTGGCTCTTTGTTCTTTGCTTTTGCTTTTCTGAGTTCTTCTTTCATTACCGCCTCGGCGTTTTCATTTTTCTTCTTCCCTAAGTCACCTGACTTACATGATGATTTGCCAGCTGCGGTCAATTGAAATTTCGATGTCCAATTAGTTTCAGAAATTTACTATATTTTTAGTTACACACTTTTTAATATGAATTTTATTATGCTTATCTTACCGCGCTTTATTTTCGCATTAATTGAAAATTTATTATCTTTATTTACAGCTCCCTGCTCGTTTATTGGAGCATCGCGTTCTTGCTCTTCATCATCATCATAATCGTAATACTCGACCATATCCAACATACTATGTCTTTTTCTTCTATAATTTCTACTGTCTTTGTCCTTTTTCTTATCAAGCTTTTGCTTAATTAACATATCAACTTTAGCTCTTACAGGGTCAATTTGCTGTCTAAATGAAGATTGTCCCTCTTTATTCCTTTCCACTGCATTATCTGTAAATATGTCTTATACATTACTTTTGTATTATTTTCGCTGTGAACGGCAAATTCATCAAATTTTTATACCTTCAACTACATCTTCTCTGTCATTATAGAGCCCTTTAAGTTCTTCGACATTCTGATTTTGATATTCTTCATTACTTTCATCGTAATTTATCGCCGCTTCTTTCTCGGCTGCTGCATTCTCTGCTTCATTATTCGTGTCAATATTTTTATAAGGGTATACAGATTGTTTGTAACGAGCGTTATGATTTGTTTCCGCAATCTGAGAATTTAAAGCATCTTGCATACGACTTTCTTCAGCTTTATCTTCGCGTTTATTTCTAGTCAATATTTTTCCCAAGTTTGCAGAATCGGTTATTTTATTTTGCTGTCGATTCTCATTCACATTTTCAATATGACTCTTAGTCGCAATACTAAAAACTGATCCCATGCTCTTTATCGATGAATCTCCAGTTTCGCCATCGCCTGAAATCGTGGAAATCCATAATAATTTCCTCTGTAAATTATTATCGGATTTGTGATATTCGTGAGCTTCCATTATAGTTCGAGTACCTTCCTTTACATTCATAGTCTCATTTCCGTTTGACCCGAGAACACGAATATCGATTTTATCAGTATCCAAATTTCCATTCGATTTATTTGCGTTGCTATTCTCGACACTTAGAGGCGGAACCATCTGTTGCTGCTTTCGTAAATCGTTGTCTACAGTCACCGGAGTGAGATCCTTCAGTATTATCGATTCACCAGTCTCAGATATATTTATATATGCGGTTTCCGGTTTCATTGTAGTATTAGTGACAGAATCAATCAGCGAAGTCAAAGAGTCTTCCCTTGCATTTGTATTTCTTGACTCGTCGACTTCATCTTCGTTCGTCTTCATCTTCGCCACGGACATACCGTCTTTTCCCATTTGCCGAGACAATCTCGTCGTCGTCTCTGCCTCCTGCTTTTGATATAGACGCCCTCGAGGCTCAAATATTTTGATGACACCGGGTATCGACTCGCGGTTTTGCGTTCCATCTGCCTCAATCTCTCTTTCTTTCGTGGCTACGGTTGTTGTGACGACACAGCTCCATGATTCATCTGTCCCGATACCGAACCCATGCGACATATTTCCCTTGGGAAACTCCTTTTCCGCGCCCTTCGATTGTTCATCATCTATGCTGAGTCGCGATATTTTCTGCGCCGCGGATCCTAATTTCTCTCCGTCGCTTCGATATTTCAGGGATTTCCCAAAATCATAGGCACTATCGTTTATTGAAAAATCTATCAAATTAGTGAATGCTCTTTTTCCGAAATCGGGAGAATTAGTAGGATTCTCCGCTGTATGATCAATAGTTTTTAATATCCTTTTGATTGTGGAACGTTGACCAATTTTCTTCAAGCTTGTGTTAGGAACTTCATTTTTGGTAATATGTTCTGGTAAATGCGTTTGTAAGTCTATTTTTATGACAAATAATGATTTGTTATCGAAGGAATGATCATTTAAATATAGTTCTGTACTTGGAGAATATTTCAGTTCAAAAATATTTGTTTTGTTAGCTTTTGGGATAATCGTTAAATTATTGAAATGATTATTTGAAAAAAATCCTTTATCTAAAAAATTTTGCGAATCGGTAATATTCATCTTGTTTGAAGCGTTCACTGAATTTTTTCCATCGTTACTGAGACTAGAATATAATTCGGTAACGACTTCTTCAGTATTTCGTATTGTAGTTATATTTTTGAGAACATTATTAATTATTTCAATTTTTCGGTAGCGGTTATTTTCAGGAATATCTTTCTGATGATTTGTGTAATTTGAATCATCGATAAAACTCCTTCTACTGCGTTTACTGCGATCATGTGATTCTTTCGAATTTCCTTTCCTAAAGTATGTTTCTCCAAATTCTACTTCCTGAAAAAGTTTTGAGTCACTTTCATCTTCGTTATCTACATTTTTTGCTCTTTTTAGCCTCCGCATTGTTTCTTTATCAAGGTAGTTGTCAAGATCTCCTCTAAAATTGTACATTTCAGCTGTCGATCTTGGCTCATCCCACCAATTAGATTCTCCTGAAAAAGTTGATTATAATAATGACAGTAATAATGACAATATTAATCGTAATTATTACTTTTCGGTATTATATTTCTTCTTTTATAGCCCAGCATCAAACTATCTCTTAATTCTAATATAGTTCTCTTCAAAGATTCCAATGATAGCGGTACATTTCGAGTTTTACCATTTCTGATTGCAACTGGAGATCTCCGCAAAGCAGTTAAATCATTTGCATGTATCGGATCGTGCAATGATACTTCGAATTGATCCCGCAATTCAGCATGTAACTTTTCGTCTTTGCTCGAATCTAAGAGATCATGTTTAACATGTTGTTCATCAAATCTAAGTCAATATTTTTATCATATTTTAATTATTTCGATAATACCAGAATTAACGAGATTTTCAGGAGATTCGTAATCTCGAAGCCATGTACTTTTGCCGTTAGTCACTTTGGGATTCTCATTAGAATTCGACCAGTCGCGCGAGGAATGGAAATTCTTCTTTCCAGTCCAATCTTTCAATGGCTGATCGACTATCGTTCCTTTTTCGTAGACAGCTCTATCTAACCTACGCTCAAGAGTGGAATGAATTTCTATCTGTTTACTATAAGAAACATGCTAGCTTTTAGAAGATTTGCTACGTACAAGTATGAAAAATGTAGTCCATTAATTCAAGTCAAATAATCTTATAAATTATATGTAAATTATTATTTTTATCTGAACGTGTTTGTACCAATGAAAAAAAATATCGTTTTAGAAAGATAACACAATAAGAAAAAATAAAATATTTATCAAAAAAAAGCTCTATAAAAAATAAAATATTACTCTAACACTAAAAATATTTTTATTTTTGGATATTTATTTAAATAATTTTTTTAGGTTTTATTTAAACAAAAAATAAATTATAATTTTGTAATATATTAATATTATTCGTTGCTCTTACGTGCCATGGGACTGATAAAGAGCGTTATCAGCATTAAACGTCATATCATTATCTAGATAGACTCTTTGAGGTACATCGCGAGTACTCTTCCGTCCATATTTCTTCTGCAGCATCCACATCGTTTCATAATTCCGATCGAAGCCCCTCTTGCCGCGTAACCTACTTCCATAACCAATATCATCCCGTTCCAGGATATTCCTCGTGTTGATGGATACCGTAGAGTGCTGGTTTGTATGCGCCAGCGGACTGTATCGGAAATATTCCTATTAAATCACTCAATAAAAATTGGCGCGTTTCTAAATCACTGTAGAATTCAAATATATAGATCGAGGTTGTTGGTAACTTTTTCCAATTGAAGTAGACACTTCTAGCGATTAAAATTTATGGAAATTGAGTTACGCTTAGTAACAATTCCTATTATATTGAATTTATCTTACTTTTTATTTTACTTTTTGCTTTCTTGTTACAGTAACAAGCAACATAACTTATATCTAGGCTCTTACTCATTTAGGCGTGTTCTATGATTAATATGACGCGTGACGTGATCTATCCACTTCAAATCGTTCTGCGCATTTAGAACATCTTCCAGAAATCTATTTAGAGCCGCGCTACTTTTCTCATCGCTAATCATCACAGATTTATTCATGGAATAATTTCGATTGCCGTCAACCTATATGTTTAAAAGACAATATCACAACTTAATAAGATAATTGACATACATTAATTTCCTGTATTGTTACTGAGTACCAGAAAAATAGTTCGTAGAATAATATCTATAAAAGAGAAAGAGAAAATTAACACTTGCACAAGCGACTCGTATTCTTAAATGTACCACGGGCTTCAAACATTCTGCAGCAGCATTCTTGCTGCGAAGACAGCGGAATATCCTGCCGCTGACAATCCCTTCCTACCACCCGCACCGACACGTTAGCGCGTTATAATAATGCTGGGTGGATGTCCCGTAACGCATCGCGTGCATACTATTTTGCTTCGTCCTTTTTCCGACGCGGTCGTGCGGCCGAAACAATGGGATTCTACATCCGGGAGCCGCGGGCACGGAGTGCGGTATTATTAAAAATTCACTCCCCCCAGCGTGGCTGAAGTGGCCTCTGGCAATCTGCATCTCATTCCCGGTGGGCCCTTGTGCCATCAGGTGGCTGGCAGCCACCACCAGCAGCTAGCGCGCTGCGGAAAAGGGGTGGAAAACTTGAGCCTCGCGACGCAGTGGTTTCGCGGTAGGACACGACGTTGCGGTCGGTTTGCCGAACAAAAAAAAGATCTTACACCCAATTATACGCGGCATTTAACTAAATAAAGACTCGCCTTCCATCTCACCCTCAGTCTGCCTTTCGACCTAACGTAGCTAGCGCTGTATATGTGTATACTAGAATTCTTTTTGTTAAACTGCCTACGATAATGAAATGTCTTTGTTGGTTGAAAGATGTCTAATTTTATTAGAGAACGCTTAAGTGTGTATTATAAATTATAAGGTAGGGTAAAAGTACCAAATGTGGATCACTTTTTATATTTAAATAATTATAATATTTTCCATTAAATGGTACATACCACAAGATTCTTTAGCATTTGTTTTATCTCTTTCAAGTGCCAATTGAATTTAATTTATTACACGGAGAGAATTTTTTCTTAGAATTTACCCTGAAAATATGACAGTCGTGGGACAACATTGTATTTTGAAGAATTTTAACATAAATCCCTCTCATTCATTAATAAAACTACAATAAAGTTTAAAATAAGTTTGATCAATTTTACTGAAGTGCATGGTAAAAATCTTCGAGATACAATGTTGTCCCACGACTGTCATATTTTCTCAGGGTAAATTTTAAAAGAAAATTCTCTCCGTGTAGGAACAGCGCTACACATTTTATTGATATCGTTAATTAATTAAACATGTGCAGTTAATTAAATTATGTATTTTTAAAAATTCATTTATTTATGAGTGCGAGCGTGGCGTAGCAGGCAGCGCACGAGACTGTTATGCCAAAGATCCCGGGTTTGATCCCAGAATCGAAAAATGGTTTCGAACGCTCGTAGCTCCTCTCGCAAGGCAATGGCAAACCACCGAGAATCCTTGCCAAGAGCACTTCTCTAATAAATCGTCATTCGGAATTGACGTTAAACTATAGGTCTCACATGACTGTGTACAACCAGCGTGCGCATTATCAGGCATATGAGAGACGTCACTACGCTCAGTCACGAGCAATAGGAATGAGGATGAGGAAAAATTCATTCAAAGTGTAATATCATAAGAATTGCCTTATGCCTTTTATAGTAAATATAGCATTATGTTTTATGGAAAAAAAAACACCACACACACACACACACATCAATGTTATGTTCAGTTAAGATTAAACGTATCCCCGGGTGTTTAATATGTTATAACAATGCTTATAAATATTTTATTAATTGTTTGATATTGTTCTGGATAAAAAAAAATGTGAATTTTTTTTTTTAAATATGATCCACACACAACTAGTGGTTTTACCCTATATTATAACATGACTGCCAAATACGACTTAGTTGCTGTTTGTAGATAATTACATGGATAATTAAATTTTTATTAAACCCATGTAAATATTGAACATTTCTCATATTTTCAATTTATGTTCAGAAATGTTTTCTTATTTTAAATCTGACCAATTTTCAATATTTGACTCAATAAAAATCGCAACGCTTAGATAGGATAAAATATTGGATAAAATTACCTTATCGATACAATATGATATAATGAAATATTTTTTTTATAAAAATACTATGGTACGGGGAAAAATTATATTTTACTATTTCGTTACATAATTTGAATTATTTGTGATCTCCTTACATTATTTTATCTGTTTTCTATTTCTAGAAAACGCATTAACGCTTTATAATGTTTTAAGACATTCTGATTCCGTTTGCAAGCGTGACGATCCTTTTCGCAAATTCTCCATCAATCGGCCATTGCGGGAGTCGAGTACCGAAAGTGCGGCGGGCATAATCAATCACAAGGCATTTTCGGCCGCAATACGCGACCGAAGAGAGGAACGATAGACGACAGTTCGCATAGTTCCGAAACGGAAACGGTAATATCGCTGGCCCGGGGCGACCAACCCTTTGTCATTTTGTCACTCGGCATAAAGACTGAGAGCTGGCGGAAGAGATGCTCTGCGCGTTCCCGTATGTCTCCCGCCAAAAGAAATTAACGCTTGAAATATTAAAAAAACGTCCTTGAGAACAGAATCTGTCGTCGCATGTCACTCTCGGCCGATTCAGATATTATTCCTTTTATCAATCATGATGATACACTCGCCTTGTAAAATCTCGTAGAAAATTTCTACCGAGAAAATTGGGTGCATCATCAAGTAACGACAAGCATCATTCTAGATTGATGAAATATTAAAATAGTTTTAATTACGTAAATATATTTTGATTAACCTTATTATTTTTATGTTGGTGTGGAGAAATGGTCGATTTTTTTGAGTTTTTAATCGATTCGAATCTTTCCTTCGTGTATATTGCTTTTCTTTGATCACGTTTGCTAACTTCCGCCAAGCTGAACGTAGAAATGATGGAAAACATGTAGATCACGAGGCATACTCGAAGGCAAAATAGTGAGATAGAGGACGATCCGGCTTTTCGTTTCATGCTGTAAAATATTATAAGTTAATATCTGTCATTTACTGTCACGACACAAATTAAAACGACGGAGTTTTTCAGAAAATAAGTTTGAATATTTCAAATCATTAAAATTTTGTATTTTAATTTTAAAATGCAATTTTGAAGTAACAACTAATGATAGAGAAATGAGAAGATATACATTTTTTAATTTTACGTTTTCCTTTTTTTTCTCTTTATATTCCGTTCTTTTATCCAAGCAATTGAAAAATCACAATTATGTCGTTGTAGCAAATAACCGATATGATATCTCAAAATTAGTTTCAGCAACAAATATACATATATAATCTATGAATATTATTCATTAAGATATTATAATTTAATCGTACAGTGCAGTAGATGCAAAATTTAACAAATAGGTACATATTGGATATTTAAACGAAAATCGATCGATTCCCTGATGATTTATACGAGCCAAAGAAATGGGGCAAGTCGAATTCAATTTAGCAAGCAAGCGCGCGCGAGAGACTTCGTCACTTCATAAATCCGCTAGCAGGATTGCACACGCGTATATGTGTGTGGCACGCGGAGTATATAACGGGTTATTAAGTCCCGATCTCGGAAAGACATTAATTTCACGGTCGCGCATAACTTTCCTGTCACAATTTGCATTCGGCTTGGGCCTCTCGCCGGAGCGCACGGCGGGAAATTAAAAACGTCCGATCGTAAAGCCTCGAAAAAGAAGTGAAATATCATCGCCCTCGCATTCTGAATCGTAATCAGCCGTATTACTCAGCCGCGGGAGCTCTGCGTCTAGTTCGACTCCTTTGCGAAATGTGAAAAACCTTGCAACCGGAAGCGGGAAAACGTACCGCGATTGATACCATCGCTTATGCCCAATATTTATCAAGGAAATAAATGATCCGAGTCAAAGAGAATTGTCGGTGAGAAGAATTGTCCCTAATTTCTTCCTATCGACGTATTCGCGTTATTGATAATTCGCATCTTCGCACAATGATCAATCACTCAAGAAGCAAGACCAATTGCGTGATTAACAATAACTCGAGTGTCTTTATTCTTTATTTGTGTCCAATATCTCCAACGTCGCAAACCCATCTCTCCTTCGATTATTCGCTGAGACAAAAACCGCAGAGGATCGCCATTCAACAAAAGCGCAAGGAATAAAGGCCTAAGCGATCGTTCCGTTCTCCAGCGATCGCACGAAGGGGAAAGTCAGGGGAGGATTTTCAGGAGGATTTCTCGTTTGCCGTAATCTCTCCCGGTGGAATGTGAGTCCGAGAGAGTCACCACCGCACGAGCGTATCGTTACAGCGCTATGAACGAACGAATGGTAGGAGAGTTGGATGTTTCATCGTTTCGTCAAGGATCGTGAATAAAGGAGCGGGCTAACGAAAAAGTAACGAACCCGGTGGAGGGAGCGGAGAAGGGGGCGAGAGAAGAGAAGAGTGGCGATATAATGTACCGCGTAAGAGCCATTAGGTTATTAAAAACAGTGGTCGCTAGATGCGAATAATGAACCGGCTGGTGGCTACCGAGGGGCGCGACAAAGGCGGAAAATTAGCCCTGATAACTTCACGTTTGAATGCTGAGGGTGGCGGACGCGGAAAAGGAGAACGAAAGGAGGGAAAACGAAGCGCGCTGGTAATCTCGACTTCGTCTCTTCCTGTGATGACGGCCTTGTTCCCGTTCGTTCGTTCACCACGTCTCTCGTTGGCTATGTGTTTGCGAAGACATCACGAAGGAGACGTCTCGATTTCCTCGAGCGTGATCCTCGTGCGATTTTCTACGAAGAAGAGCAATACTCTTTCGGAATTAGTCTCAATAATCTTACAATTTTCTTTCAGAATAATAGAGTAAAAGAAAGTTCAAATGAGGAATAAAACTGTGTGTGTGTGTATATATATATATCTACATATATATATATATATATATATATATATATATATATAACCATAAAGCAAGTTTATACCTATATAATTAAATAACGAGCAGCTAAATGAATTAATTTTAAATCAATTTATTTCTTGGGAAATTTTCTAATTCGGTTAGCTTTCATCTAACAATCATCTGTATATATGCCTCTCCAAAATACAAAACAAGTAAATATCATACATATCTGTAATTATTTTTATTTGAATACTTTTGATACGTAATGCTAAATTTGCAGCTCAAGTATTCGAATTATTATGATTTTTATGGTATACAATTTAAAACGGAAATTTCATGAACGAGAGAATATAATGAAAACAGAGATTGGCACGTCACTTATACGATTGCGGCTCTTTTTACCTGGTATTTTGCGGTGCGCTGGATTAACAACTCGTTTTCGCACGTACACTCATGCGCGCGCCATCGACGATAACGTTCGCGAAAACGATCTATGTCACGCTGTGACGATTGAATTGCGTCCGTTGACGTCTCGCATAACAAATTTCGATCGAGCATCGATTGTTTCGCATCGATTATCGATTTCAATAAATGCGCATATCTTCCCGCTGCCGCATTTCCATCAGTCTTTTTTATCTTTCACTCAACAAAGAGAGTAACGTTTGTTAAAACCAGTCATTACATGTTCGGTGATACTCACGGGCATTCAATTAATCATTGAAATGATAAATCCGCCATCCGTGAATATCGCAGGATTCCTTTTGATTAAATTATATCCGAAGAAAATCGACGCCAACTCGTATTATACAAGACATCTTTAAATTACTGAGTACGATAGTAAACCTAAGCCATCTTGAGAATGTTGGGGATTAAAACACACCTGTGAAATATAACACGCGCGCTCGCAACGTCTTTCTTAGGACTAGGCGAGTTTATTTTCGGCGTATGGACGAAAACTTCTTGCATAGAGGAATTTCGTTACGACGCTCGCAGCCCTCGCAGGAAATATCCAAAGTCTACAGAGGTCGAATCTCGTAAGTGTGTGAAATAGGCTCCATGCATTAATTTTCGCACGTATAGGCACGCTTCGCACGTGAATGAACGAGAAAACAAGGAACGCCACATCTAGTTGAATAATCGATTTATATGGTCGTCATATATAGCTAATCTTGTTAATATTCTCACAGACGAATTTGGGCTAATCGCTCCCACTCGAATTTCTGTTCAAAAAAGCGTATATTATAATTTTAGATACATTGGAGAAAAGAGAAATCTTCGAATAAGATATAATGTTAAAAAATATATTATAGTAATCACTGCATTGTTGAATAAATCAGTTGGAGCAACAATACTTTAACAAAAAAAATAGTCTCCATTTGTTGGTGCTGGTAATAATTATTATTAAGGCTCTTTTCCCTCACTACTATTTCAGATTGTGACATCAGAAGCAAGAAAATGTATGATAAAAATTTTTATACAATATTAATGTAAAATTATGTTCCAATAAAACAACACCTAACAGGAACAAGAATAAATATGAAGTATAAATCTATTCTATCGATTGCAATGTTATTTTATTGAAAAATATTTCTTTCAAATATATTTTACAAGAATTTTTATTATATGCTTTCTCGGTTTTGACGTTTTAGACACAATCTGAGATAGTAGTGAGTAAATAGGAGTTTTAAATATAACACGGATGTATAACATATTATTAATATAATATCAAAACCTAAATGTGTTATTACATTGAGTATCATTAATTCATTAGTTCTTATCAAAAGTTAAAATTATTAGGTTTGCCTAGCTGGCCCCGCCACTTAACCAAATCTTAATGAAAAAATTATGGAATAATGCGCTATTTATGCGCTACCCATATCAGTAAAAGAAAATTTTTGCGCTCATTCCGTTTAAAAAAAAATTTTTTTTATTGGGGGGCTGAGTAGGCAGTCAGTAAACCACCCCCCCCCCATTAAAAACAACCGATTTAGAAAATTAAATACACAGGATTTATGCGCTATTTATGCGCTGCTATTTTCAAGCATTTTTTATTTTTGCGCTGCAACTCTTAAGGCACTTCCCTCTTGGAGCGAACAGTCTTATTCACCCCGAAGTCGTTTAAAATTGCAAATTTAAATTCACTGACTATGCGAAACAATTCTCTGATTCATGCGCTACTGTTTCCAAGCATTTTGGATTTTTGCGCCAAGAGTCATATTTACTTGAGGTGAATATGAGTGTTCGCTCTAAGAGGGAAGTGCCTTAAGGGCTGCAGCGCAAAAATCCAAAATGCTACGAAATAGTAAAAAATTATGGAATAATGCGCTATTTATGCGCTACCTACATCCGCAAAAAAAATTTTTGCGCTCGTCCTGTTCGAATGTGAGCATTCGTGAGCAAACGATGAGCAAACGAATGCAGAAAAAAATATTCGATTTTTTAATATTTTAAATTTCGTATAACTTTTGAACTAAGGGTGAGCAAATGAAAATTCCAACGGAGCAATCGTGAGCAAACGATGAGCAAACGTATGCAAAAAAAATATTCGATTTTTTAATATTAGGGGGGTTGCGGGAAGTTGACCCCCAAAATTTAAATTTCGTATAACTTTTGAACTAAGGGTGAGCAAACGAAAATTCCAACGGAGCAATCGTGAGCAAACGATGAGCAAACGTATGCAAAAAAATATTCGATTTTTTAATATTAGGGGGGTTGCGGGAAGTTGACCCCCAAAATTTAAATTTCGTATAACTTTTGAACTAAGGGTGAGCAAACGAAAATTCCAACGGAGCATTCGTGAGCAAACGATGAGCAAACGAATGCAAAAAGAATATTCGATTTTTTAATATTGGGGGGGTTGCGGGAAGTTGACCCCCAAAATTTAAATTTCGTATAACTTTTGAACAAACGGTGAGCAAACGAAAATTTCAACGGAGCATTCGTGAGCAAACGATGAGCAAACGAATGCAAAAAAAAAATATTCGATTTTTTAATATTGGTGGGCTAGCGGAAAGTTGACCCCCAAAATTTAAATTTCGTATAACTTTTGAACTAAGGGTGAGCAAACGAAAATTCCGACGGAGCCCTCATGACACTACATAAATCAAAGCATTGTTTTGCACAGTCAGTGTATTTAATTTTGCAATTTTAAACAACTTCAGGGTGAATATGACTATTCGCTCCAAGAGGGAAGTGCCTTAGATTAAGGGTAGTATTTCAATCATCAAAAATGCCTGGAAATAGTAGCGCATAAATAGCGCATAAATCCTGTGTATTTAATTTTCCAAATCGGTTGTTTTTAACAGCTGGGAGGCTAACTGCCTACTCAGCTCCCCACAAAAAAATTTTTTTTTAGCTAAACGGAATGAGCACAAAAATTTGTTTTTACAGATATGGATAGCGCATAAATAGCGCATAAATAGCGCATTATTCCATAATTTTTTCATTAAGATTTGGTTAAGTGGGGGTCCAAAAAAAATTTGTTTTTACAGATATGGATAGCGCATAAATAGCGCATTATTCCATAATTTTTTCATTAAGATTTGGTTAAGTGGGGG
>NW_017299961.1:385778-433209 GCF_001594075.2 Trachymyrmex cornetzi
AAGTTGACCCCCAAAATTTAAATTTCGTATAACTTTTGAGCTAAGGATGAGCAAACGAAAATTCCGACGGAGCCCTCATGACACTACATAAATCAAAGCATTGTTTTGCACAGTCAGTGTATTTAATTTTGCAATTTTAAACAACTTCAGGGTGAATATGACTATTCGCTCCAAGAGGGAAGTGCCTTAGATTAAGGGTAGTATTTCAATCATCAAAAATGCCTGGAAATAGTAGCGCATAAATAGCGCATAAATCCTGTGTATTTAATTTTCCAAATCGGTTGTTTTTAACAGCTGGGAGGCTAACTGCCTACTCAGCTCCCCACAAAAAAATTTTTTTTTAGCTAAACGGAATGAGCAAAAAAATTTGTTTTTACAGATATGGATAGCGCATAAATAGCGCATTATTCCATAATTTTTTCATTAAGATTTGGTTAAGTGGGGGTCCAGCTAGGCAGACGTAAAATTATTATCACATCATTACATTAATGATGTATTGCGAGATCAACAGTATAGTATAATTAAAATAATATGTATACGGATCGCGTTAGTACGAAGCTCTGCTCAGCGAGCAATTAGAATGCCCATTAGCTCAACGTAGTAGCATTACGGTATTCTTTTAACAACGGCACGAACGAACGTCGAATGATCTCGAGCGACGTGATCAATACCCGTTTATTCGACGCATGTAAACGCATCGGCTCGTGTACTGCAATGGGCCAATGGGCGTTTTGTTAAACTCGAGGCCGAACTTTTGTCATAAACTATACGCTTTATACGCGGATAGAGAGAAAACGCGGCACGCATCTGTGCGGGACGATTAGGCGGTGCGGGGGTGGAAAGGGATGAGGAAGAATCGGTGGGACAGGGAGGAAGGGTGATACCAGAAGAGGATGGAAAGGGCGAAAGAGGAAAGAGGAAGCGCAGGGAGCGGGGCGGTTTCAATTAGGAGGCAGTAACTCTCTCGGGCATTGTTCATTTCACTCTAGATTTGTATTCCCCGTTTGTTTGTTCCCGTCGCATTTGCGTTAACCTGAGCAAAAGCGAGCCACCATGCGTGTATACGCGATCAGCCCGAGCGGAAAAGACGAGGCGGGAAAGGAGGCGCGCGATGACGGTTTCGGCTCTGATTTTCAGTGCAGCCTCAGACTGGAAAATCAAAACGTAATAAAACTAAATGCAAATAAAGATAAAATATTGTTATCTTAACTAAATATTCTCTTCTATAATTTCAACTTATTTATATCTTTGTAAAGTTATCATTTTTCCTGATAAAGTTTTAGGGAAGTTTTTAATTTTCTCATTCGTGAATTTTCAGTCATCTCATGATCGATAATGCAATCGGGGAATCGCGCGGAACGCCGAAGAGCAGGCACGCTGAATTTCGTTTATGTCGCCTGGAACTAACGATCCATTAAACGGCCCCCTCCTCCGTTCGTGACGATACGCGACGTTATTCACTTCATTAATAACCGATAAGCTCTTCCGACCATTATGCGGTCCGTACGCGAGCGAGAATTGATAGAATTCACTCGCGGATTTAAGTAGCATGCAAAGGGAATTCGCATATCGCGCGAGTGCGACGTTGACCGCGTTAATGGAGGACGCTGATCGTGCAAAATTGCTGCCAATTTTTCATAATGTCGCATTCGTCGACGGAATAATTCAAGCAGTCGTTATTAACGGGACAAAAATCGCTTCAAAATGCAAAAGTCGCATTTGTTGTGTTATGAAATATACTATTGCAAAGAGTTTTTAATTTTGCAAGTACTAAACATCACAGAGAAGGCAGACTTTGTACGTGCTATTTAGTTTTTTATTTTTTACTATATTTGCTTAATACTTGTTTAAATACATACACTGAAAAGAAAGATTTTGGTTGCTGCAGCAAATTAGATGATTAAATATGGCATAGCGTTTTTAATTGGCTGTAGCAACCAATTAGAAATGCTATGCCATATTTAACCATCTAATTTGCTGCAGCAACTAATCTTTTTATCAGTAATTACCTGTAATTATTGATATATTTGCTGGTGGGCCCAGACATTTTTCTAATTTGTGACAAATTATTTATAACAAATGCTTTTCAAAACTAATTTTAAGTTACATAATTTTATTCCTTAGATTTCGATCTTTAAAATGAAAAAAAATTGTTCAATTACGTTAAATTTAAACAAAGATTAATTTAAAGTACACTGAACCTGCGAATACCAGTTAAGGAAATTTCGAAGTGAATACTGATTAGGGTTAATATTACACTTTTACTATATTATACTGTGTGATAGTATTAATTTTTCGATATTAACTATAAAAATATGATAACCGTTCACGAAGTAAACGCAGTAAGAGACAGCCATCGCGAAAAAAAGACAATAATAAACTTCGATACATTCGAGTATCGATTTAATGTGCCTTTTTTTAGAAGTGGACTTTCACGAACGTCGTATAAGGATGGGGATGGTAGCTTACAACAAATATTACGAGGTGCACGCACGGAGTCGGGTGGTAAACAATTCGAGGCATTTTAATGGGGCCCCCAGTGGGCCATAAGCAGAACGTGAAACTAACGCGTTCGTAAAGACGCGACTCTCTTTCGGAACGAAGGTGAAAAAGCCTTATCCCTTAAGACCGCCGTACGACTGTCGGAGGAGTATACGTACCATAACATGCCTTCGATCTTGGATGAACCTTACTCTCGAATCTTGATCTGCCCGGACTTGTCTCGTTTTATTTTTCTTCCTTTGTCTGTCGTAGCACCTAATCCAAAATAAATTTGTAGACAACACAAGATCGTATTTAACGAGTTCCTTCGGTTTCCACGGCATTTCTCTCTTGATACTTCGCGGTCTTCATCACCGTGTCGACATTATTTTTTGAAGCAAATTATTACGCGATTTGTTTTTAGATACAGAAAAAAATTGATAAATTGCTAATACTATCAATAGCAAGATTAATGAATATTAAATTGTTATAATAAATAAATAATTATTAATAAACTTATTTGCGACTCTTCATAAAAATTAAATGAATAAAATATCATAAATATACTATATAGTGAATGCAAAAAGTATTCATACAGGGGAAATATCTTTAGAAAAAATCTTATTTTTATAAGAAAGAAACGTTAATTTCTATAAGAAATTAAACATTAATTAACAATTTAAAAAACAGATACAGTAGGAACTTTGCTCTATCGAAAGGTACACAGAGAGAATTTTCTTTTAAAATTTACCTTGAAAATATGATAGTTGTGGTACAATACAACATTTTAAAGATTTTTACCATGCACTTCAGTAAAATTAATTAAGCTTATTTTATACTTTATTGTAGTTTTATTAATGAATGAGAGAGATTTACATTAAAATTCTTCGAAATACAATGTTATCCCACGACTATCATATTTTCAGAGTAAACTCTAAGAAAAAAATTCTCTCCGTGTATAATTGCCAATTTTTTTTTAATCTTTAGAGGTCTATTCTGTAATTCTTAACGACTCTAATGCTACCGTTAAATCGTCGTTGCGCAGCTTTTTATACAAAATCTGCGCAATGGCAATGTAACGATATCGTTGCAATCGTTAAGAGTTACAGAATAGGCCCCTTAGATATGATAAAAATGAAGTAACATTACAAATTTTTGTTCCAACCTAATAGAGTTGCACATTGCTTAGAAAATTACGAAAATTCATTATTCACGGGAAAAATGCAACATTAACATCATCTTTATTCGCCACTAAGCAGATAAAACATTTTCTACTTTAGCCCCTTTGCAACATTTTGCATTCGTGGAAATTGCGCCGTGGCGCGAATTTTTATTTTCATTCGCTCGAAATTTTAGATGGAAGAAGTCGAGTCGAGCCAAGCGAACTTTAAGCACACGATGCTCTTAAGGGTTCGTTCACAAGAACGATCGTTGTAGCTCCGAGTGTGGTGGCGTCTAAACGAAATACGATAAGCACTTAGCTGGGCCGTATCTATCAAGCATAACCCTTATGCCGCTGCTTTGAGGGCGTGGTGTACCCTGGGGAGAGAGCCCGGGCGCAGGACAACCTCCTGGAATTTATACTACGGACTTCGCCCTCATCCTACTGCGGCTTTATCACTTATTCATATAGCGTTGCGCGAGGAAAAGTTGCCCTAAGTGCCTATAAACGTTTAGTCACCGAATGTTTCTGCGTTTCCCGTATCCGCGCGATTCGATATCATTCGATTCTTGTCATCGTGGAACCGGTTAATACAAAGTAGAATCATGATGGTAAGCGATAGTTCGAAAAAAATACAGAAAAAAAAATTCTATCGATAAATATAGAAAGAGGAATTATTAAAATTATATTTCTATTAGTTCATAGAAAAATTTTAGGAAATTTCTGAATTATATCTTCATTTGAGGACAATACAATTAATAACATAAATATTTATTTATTTTAATAATATGCCATATACAGGAATTTATTTATATAAAAAATTATAATCGAAAAATGATTGCAGTTTGTTTATTTTGTATACTTCAAATTATTTTTGTTTTAAAAAATCATTGTATTTTTAGTTACTTTTTAATTATAGAGAAAAAAATGTTTCCTTAATAGGAAAATTGATTAGGAAGCGTATCGACATCTTTGTATTTAAATTATTGTATGTAAATATATATTTAGTGACGGAAGATATGTTGGATATGCACAGTAATCGACATTCTGGCTCGATCATCTTGAAATGGAATGTAAAAGCTAACACATCTCTGGATCAGTTTCGTAGTTAAGTCAGTATATAATTAATTTTATTATGACGGCAACTGGAATACGCAAGCACTGTCTGAAGAGAGATTTTCCATGTAATTGCAAACAATCGCGGATTAAAATATCGATGTTCTCACTAATGATTCGTTTGCGTTAGCGGTTTGGATGATACTGCGTAATATTCTCGTAATTAGTCTGAATAAACCTATATAAAATCGGATGATACTTATTGCAAGTCGCAATACAAACGGGAATACAGACGTCGTAGTTGAAATGATATACGATTTCGAGACGACAAAATCCTGTTTGATTCTCCTTCGGGATATTTCTTGGAATCCTTGTTCTTCGTATCACGCACCATCTCGAATCCTTTCTGCCCAGACTCGAAATTACTTTTCGCGCGTTTTACGGACAGGCATTTCTAAATTGCACAAATATGAAAAGTTATAAATTGATCATAGCAATTGGAATGTTCATGGACAAAAAATTAGATAATAGAAAATAAAGATACGATTATTAATGTAAAATTTACTTTTGAAACTCAACAAATAATTTTCACACACTAAAAGAAAAGATTGGCTGAATATGGCATAGCATGTTTAATTGATTGCAGTAGCCAATTTTTGGTTGCGTTAGCCTATCGGAATCCCATATTGCGGATAGATTAACGCAATCAAAAATTGGTTGCTGTAACCAAAAATTGGATGCTGCAGCCAATTAAAAATGCTGTGCCATATTTAGCTAATCTTTTCTTTCAGTGTATGCAAATTATTTGTTGAGTTTCATATTTCAAAAGTAAATTTTACATTAATTATCGTATCCTTCTTTTACCATCTAATTTGCAACAGCCAATCCTTACTTTTTAACTTTTATTTTTATCTTTAGCTTTGCCAATCTTTAGCTTTTATTTTTTATTTTACATGATTAGTTCAAAATATTTTATTTGCTGATATGATTCGGTTTCAAATATTTACATATATTATTTGTGATTATTTTATTTGTTGACATAATTTAATTTAAATTATTTTATTTACTTACATATAATGAATTAATGATTTATAATGATAGACAAATAACGTGCAAGGTGTTTATAAATAAAATTTTCAATATATTTGATGAATAGGAATTTAAAAAAATAGGAATTAAAAATACGGGATTATTCATTCGAGAATGCAAAACGAAAGAAGGGGAAAGGGAAAGAAGGGGAAGTCACCAAAGAGTGGTTACAGAAGAACGGGGTGGAATTAAGCATCTCGCCTGAAGAGACTTCAAGTCAATTCGGCATCGTTCCTTTCCCTCCTTTGGTATGGCAAGGATTAAAATCAGCCTTCTATAGCGACTCCACGTTCCACCTTTCCTATCTGCGCTCTTCCGATATTAAACGGATGTTACGATCGTCTCGTACGAGAGAGAGTTTCCTGCCTTTTATCAAATTTAAATCGCTTGATTACACAGACTCTCACACAAATAATATGCACACCTGTGCATTTAATTATAAATAATATATATACATCATTAAATTGACATTATCGTTAAATTGATATGCTAACGTATAATATGTAGACAATTGTTCTTTTTGTGTTTAGTTCTAGATCATCTTTCTTTGAATTTGTATGAAGTCGAAATAGTTATTTATAATCAGATTATAAATAAAGTTAGATATATCGTTATTACTATTGCGATTATGCAAACGGCAGTTTTGACAGCGATGCTTTTTCCATTACGTGATATTACACGTTCAGTTATCAACGCGTTGCGCGCCTATAACAGTATCAAACTGTCAGTACGTTTGACAATTCAGGAAATTACCGTATCACGACAGGGGCTAATACTACTGATTACATACAACTCGCGTTTCGGTATCGCGACGACAAGATATCACGCGCGTGTTATACAAGACCCTTCAAGCACCTGGTTTTGATCATTATTCCCAGTTACGGTAGTAGCTAGTCAAATCTCAAAAGATTTCCTTCTGCATAGGGATAATAAGGTTGCATAATTAGAAATTATGTAATGAAATGTTAAATTAAATATCTTCAATACATCTGCGATATATTAATTATCAACATGAATTACAAACGGCCTAATTGTTCGTTTCCAAGCAGAGATAGTCCTAAATGTAAAGACTATTTTCTGTTCACATTCTTATGTCTTGCTACAAGATTTTTGCTCTTTTGAAAGTTATGTACGTACGTAGATTCGGCAACGATAGACATACAAAAATAACAAACGGAGGGAATTACAGGAATCATCGAGGAACCGAAAAGGGCAGCTCGCGCGAGCGTATATTTTCGCGTCTTTGGTCATTTTCCCCACGAGAGAGCGCGGGGAAACTGCAAATTATTTTCCAGTCGTTCACCCGATAACCCCCTCGGATATATAACGGGTGATCCGTCGAAATTCCCAGCGGGCAAAACGAGCGTCCCATACAGTCGCATCGGTGGCGTCAGCCACGTAGACGGCCTCACGAAATATCCCGCCTTATGGTGATCCCATGGCACATCCGACGCCCTACAAGTACATCCCCATAATTCGCCCGTCGCACTTTAGCCCTCGTGCGTTCACCACGCGCGGATATGTTGCGCACGAGGTCTAATGGTATTGGATTCGCGATCTTTACGCGTTTCGGTGCGGTGACCGAGGCTAAGGAAAGTCTGACTAAGGAGCAATGGCAAAGTTGAAACGAGACAACGAATTTATTATCCGTTTGCGATTCGCCTGCAAATGTCCAAATTAAAAAAAAACGATGTATAACCCGTACATGTTTTAACTCTAATTGGAATTGTGGGTCTAGTGAACTTGAACGTTTTCTTCAACTACGCTGTGAAAAATGGTTTATAAATATTTTTCACAATCTTACATGATGTCATTTTTCGAATTTTGACTTTCAAAATGAAAATAAATCGTTCAATTACGTTGACTTTAAGCAAAGATACATTAATTTAAAGTATACTGAATTTGTAAATACTAGTTAAGGAAATTTCGAAGCAAATATCGAGTAAGATATTAATTTACGAAAATATACATGGAGACTTATTTTTCGAATTTCATTTAAAATGATATTTGTAATAACAGTTTTATTTATTAGTACTTGTAATTCAAATATATAACTTCAAGACAGGGCTTAAAATTAACAGTAGCATCTTGGAAAAGAGTTTTATTTACGTTATTATACAGTTCCATAAAAGATTCATAAAAGATTACATATATATTTCGATATTTCTTCATGAATATGCTTCTTGTTTTCTTCAGTAACGATATCGCAATTTTACAGGACATCGATTGCGTCTCTTCTCGAAAGCATCGTTCGTTATTCGATACACTCGAAATCTCATAATTAGTGTCGATAGCACTCAAGTAGCGGCGATTTTCCAGGTCGGTGCAACGGTCGGAAAAACGCGGATCTGACCCGTACTCCCGCTGTATCTGCGTTAGAAAATTCTGTAGACATTTCCCCGATCAGTAAGTCTTCTTACTTTCCGCGCCCAACTCTGTCGTCACTTTTTTTCATTATTTTGCAGCATTCTCGCCGGCAAATGTATCTGTGTCCTCGAGCACACTGCGCCTTTCATCTCTCGTCTCTGCAGGCGGAGCACTTATACACTCCGTACCCTCTCAGCTTTATCCCTTTCCCGCCATCCCTGCTTTTGGTCCCCTTTTTGTCCCCCAGTACCCCCCACAGCGTTCCTCTGCGCCTTTACTTCGCGTTACACTCGACTTTCTCGTCTTTCGTCCCTTTCTCGCCTGCCTGTCTCATTTGCGGGGAATGGAAGTGCCGCCGGGAACACAACGTCGCGAGCTAAAATACATCGTGATTTTAATACTTTTAACTCCTTTATAATCCGCTTTGCACCTACGCCGAGGACTGGTAATGCCAGCGACATGCTCCACTTCAGTACTCCATTCTTCTTTCTTTCTCTCACCATCAGCGGTAAGATTACTGGTTACAAGCTGGTTGCAATTGCAGCTCGCGACGGCCGCGACAGCCGGAGAACGGTTGCATCGGTGGCGTTCGCGTGTGGTAATTTCGCCATTCACTTCTATCTATCAGCAATGGATTCGTATGCTGAGACACAATTTTTTTCTGGTCTTTTTATGTAACAATTTAGGTCGCGAATGGATATTCAGCACACATATATATACACGAGCTGGAAAGTCATTTGTGCTACATTCCGGATAATTTTCCTGATGCTTTTCATTGCAGTTGTCAGTGATATCCGAGTTCGTTCTGATTTAGTAGTCACTGGCATCTAATTTTTGCAATTTATTATGTCTTGTATAAAAGTTGCTTAGCGATTGCCAGGAATTATGTAAGATATCCGAACAAGCGTAAAAAAAAATATGGCTTTAAACGTGTTCAAGGAAAGACAATCTCGTCAAAGAAAAGATGTTTGTGGTTATGATGCTACAAATGCTCCGAAGCATCTTTGGTTAATTAATAAAATTCTTTTCTCTGCTGGATCAATCGAATGCTTTGAAGCATTTGTAGCGTTAAGTGGACCGCACCTCATCTGACAACGCGACTGGAAATTAATCGAATGATTCACCGGACAGTGACTTTTCGCGTAAAGTATAATAAAGCAGTTTCTAAGTACAGGTAAGACTGGAGCAAATCCCGCGATCGGATCCCACTGACGGTCTTTAAAGGGATTTTAGCCGGCACGTCGTTACACGCGGCAGGCGGACTGCTAAGTAAAGATTGCAAGGCAAAGGGGTTGCCGCCTTAATCCCTCCCGGATGTCTGTTTGTGGTATTACCGCGTTAAGGGATGAATCTCCAAGACACCAGCTATCCCACACCCTCGCCATCTTGGGCGCCCCGCAGTTCGTATTACGCATCCGCGAACGGTTTCGAATTCACCGCGATCTTGACAGCTGTTCTTGATTTACTTAAATTATTCTCGCTTACCATCCGCCATGACGAATTAATTCTGCGCGCAATAACAAAGCATGGTGCGGAGTCTGAGAATTTAATCGACATATTTGTGCATATAAGACACAGGCACATATATGTCGTTTATTATACTACCATAAGTTAAAAATAATGTGATTGTGTATCTGAATATTCAATAGAATAAATTGTTGTAGGAAAAGTACTTTTGGCTATTTATGCTAGCTTTTTCTACTGAAATTTTGGGAAGTAGAAAAAACTTGTAAGATTTTTTGAGAAACATATAACTGTATCAATTTTTTTATCGTTTTAATCAATTTAATGAGAAGTTAACAATATTTAACATCTATTTACCGTTAAATCATCTAAAAACTAATGTTTTCACAATTGATTTTGTCATCATATTCATTAATTTTTATCTTATCCAATCTGCAGGCATTTGTTAGAAACAAAACGAGGAGACATATAAAGATGGAGTTAAAATGGTTCAGTAAACTAATTTAATAGAATTTAGATTGACAGACGTTGATGAAACCACACCCTTCATCGTGACCTGCCGCGTGAAATCGAAGATTGTCGCGAAACTCGAAGCGAATGGTAAAGGGTCGGCCTACGCTTGCGTTTTAAGCAGGCAGCCGGGGCGGCCGCGTTTCTATTTGTAACGTATAACAGCAGCTCGATAGTTGATGCTCTCCGCGCGAATTTGAATGGTTGGCTAGCAGGCGCTATGTGCAGCGCGGCGGTGCTGCGGTGGTGGCTGTACGCGTGGCATACATTCGGAACGCGCGGAATCATGCCGGTTGACACGCCGTCTTCTGACGGGACGAGGACGTTCCCGGTTGCGCCGGAAACGCAACGTCCGGCGATAATGTCCGTCAACAGACGACGATGCGACCGTTCTGCCAAACAATGCGCCATTGTTGCCAACTTATTCCATTACAGATAACTCCCCCGTTCATTGTCTCCTCCTCGCCCTCTCTCTCTCTCTCTCTCTCTCTCTCTCTCTCCTCTCTCCCTCCCCCCTTTTTCTCTTTCTCCCTCTCACTTGTTCGCTTTTCCACTCCGTTTCGCAACCCCGATGCTGGTCTCCTCTCTCATTCTTGAGTTCTAGTTGTAAACTGTCGCATCTCCCTCTCTCTCTCTCTCTCTCTCTTTATTTTTCCTCACCCTCTCTACCTCTCTATCTTCCTTCCTTGTTCCCCATCTTTCTTGGGTCCTTTCCTTCTGCCCTTTGCTTATCCCCCTCTTGCATTCTATTCTTCTTTCGCTTCCATTTTACTCTAGCGTCGCCCACTCTTCGACAACTCCCTCACGGCCCTTCTCTATGGTTAAAGAATGCACCTGGGATCGCAGCGATAAAAGAAATTGTGCCAATAAGTACGCCCCCACCGATAATTGCACGATCCATCGTTCGTGGATGGTTAAAAGGAGCCGCCCTAATGCACTCACGTGCTCGGGATACGGTTAACGTTTTATGAATCTCCTTTCACGAAGCTACAATGGTTAGATGACACCACCGGGAGAAGCTATATATGCACGTGTCTCGGTGCCTTATTTTTCCTTATCGTCCTTGTCTTCTTTACTACGACCCAGAATATCGTGAGCACGTATAATTAAGTACTTAGTATTAAGTATTTATGGTGAAATTAAAACGAACACATTTGATTGAATACCCAACAACAAAAGATGATGCACATCTGTGATGTGCATCACGATTTTTAAACGATACATAGTTTGGTATCTTTGAATCTGTAATCCACTTACATAATAACTTTCACGAAATATTTGCAGCTAGACTTTATTTTAATTCGTTACAAGGAAATATTGCGCGGAAAGAAAAATACATAAGTAAAAAAATAAAACATTTTTAGAAAGAAAAAAAATGTCTCTATACAATAAGAAATTTGTAGTATTGAAAAAATTTATGGTAATTCGATAATTTACACCACTTGCGAAAAAATAAATCCAGATCACATACCACACAAACAAATATACAAAAAACTAATATAACTTAAGAAATATTAAAAATAAAAGTCAGAGACAAAACAGTCCCATAAAAATTTAATATTCTAACCTTTCGAGTATGAAACAGGTGTACTTAAATACTTCGAAGAGTTACACATATGTGAGTTTTGAATATTCTCAAAACGCGCGCAAATGGAGACGTCTGCCTCGCGACAGACGCTGACGCGTCGCGAGTGTATTCAAATCGCGAGGAGAAAAAATCTCGCGTGCCGGGCCAGGCCGTTCTCCGACGCGATCGCGGGTGCCGTCTTCTCGTAATGCCTGGTCTGATATGCATCTACGTGCCTGCCAGGGGCAGAGCCGCCCCGGCTTATTAATATTAAACAGCGCCACTTTCGCCGAGACGACGAAAGCGACCGCGACAGTATTGTCGATCGGCTCGAGGCCCGGTCCCCATACCGACGCGGGCTTTAACTTACCCCGTCGCTAACCGAGGACACTTTTAAATAGCGGAACAAGCAATCCGCCGCTGGATGGGATTGTTCCCCGATCCCCGATGGATACTTCATCCCCTACGGCGCGCTAGACCTTCGGCGAAGATCGAAATTTTTAAAGGAGCCGCGCTCGCGTCAAAAAGTTGGATGTAGACAAACGCGGTAAAAGAGAGAGAGAGAGAGAGAAAAGTAGAGTTTATTATTGCTATTTATCATTGAAAATTACATGGATCCACGTAATAATTACTTTAGTGTTTCTTCCATTTTTCGTTAACGTCGCTTCGGAAATCTATGAATTCTCACATTTCTTTCTCTTTCTTTTGTAACGTTATCAAATAATGTTTACAAATAATATATTAATAGTAAAATTTATAATAATATATTATCTAGTTTTTGCAAAAACAATATTGGTATATAACAATAATAAATAAAAGATAATGTTTAAGGTTAAAAGAAGCAGCCTTTTGATACTTCAGTTTGAGATCTTCAACTCGCTAGCGATGACGGGGGTCCTTATCAGTTTCTGACAACGTCGTAGTCCGATGTTGAGAGTTTCATCCTTGCCTTTTTCCGCCGTGACGCCCGTTCGCGATTACACACGTAGCAGCGGATTTCATGCAAAACTGAGACCTGCGGCGAAATCCTGCAATAAGAAATAACGCTTTTCGGTAATCCTCAACGCTACGTGGAGAACACAGGCTTGGTCGTTTACGTATCATTCATATATGTGTTATTATACAAGCTTGTATCTGAAATTATTCATTCTTAGATTCCCCATTTGCAATACAAGCGAATTTCTAAATGCTGCAGAGATAAAAGAATAAAATTGCATACAATTTGGTATCCTTATAAGCGATTTATTATGTTATTAACTTATGTCGATATGTCTTTGAAATCATTATGATCGTCTTAAAATTCATTTTTTCCCTTTGATATTATTACTGCAATTTTATTTCTACAAAAATCAATTGTGAATTTGCTTAGAATCTAGATTTTTCTGCAGAATCCAGTACTTGCAATTAACAACTAGATGCATTTTAATTAATTAGCGCGAGTCAAAGAAGTCTAACGAATATTTTTACATTGTCTTTGAAGGTGTAGGCGAAATTGGGGGGGGGGGGGAGGAGCTTAAAAACCAATATATCAGAATAATAACTTGTCCATTAAAACGCTTAAGTAGTAATAAGTACGCGAGCCTAAGTGACAGGCACTTGGAGATTCCCGCGGATTAAAGTGTCCAACTCATGGAATTTATTGAAGAAAATAAATAACGGTGTGCATTCGCGCGCGACTAGCTTTTCCCGTGCCGTTAAGTCCTTATAAGACTATAGACTTTCGCGAACGTGAAGCCCCTTCTCCGTCTCGAGAAAATTACGCCGCAAGTTTTCGAGCGCGATGCAGACGCGCCAAGCAAATTTCCAGAAAAATGCCGGCCGATTAAACTCAAACCGTCCCACGTAATGAAGTTTCTAATTGTACAATTTTAAAAGTGTAACGATTAAGTACAATTTTAAACATATCATTTATATTAAATAATTTCGACCGATCAAAATGTCATATATTTTCGTTAATTTCTATCATATTGATAAATTTTAAAGTTTATCTTTTCAATTTGGTGCTTATGCAAAAGAAATTAACGTTTCTTTTTATCATTTTGATTACAAAAAGTAAATCCCACTGCAATATATTTCTGCACACTGTAAAAAATATGGATACGAATGTGATATTTAATATCACAGATGTTAAATATGATTCTCATCATATTGGTAGTATTGTAAACACCAACATGGTGTGTTAAATCCACATACATTTTTGAGAGGGCAGAGGAAATTGTCGTATAAAAAAAAGGATAATACAACAAAATATTTGTTCATATTTGTATTAATAATTGAATTGCTAAGAAATACAATAGGATCTTTGCTTACGCTGGAAAAACGATTATGGTTTCCATTCGTTGAGATCCTTAGCGAAAGATTCAATTTTCGATAGACGGGAAGACGAGTTTTAATCCTGGAAGAATTGTGTGTACGTGCTTTATTGATTGTTGGCTTATCGCGGATCTTAATTTGGCAGGGGGGAAGTAACCACGTTAAACCTATCGCCGCATAAACGTAATTAACTGTAAAATTGAATATCTGATACGAAAAATAAAAACAATCTTCTACATAGATTTTTACCTTTGTCAGACATTCCAAAAATATATAATCATAAATATTTATTTTTAAAATACATGAATGTACATCAACTAACATTGGTGTAATGTTGGTTAAAAAAATTGTATTTTAATAGATATATACCTCTCTTGAATATAGCTCACAATTAGCACAATTAATATTACTTACGTTTTTATACGTTTCGTTAAATTATGCAACAAAGCATGTATTATCTAACATTGCGCAAGATTGTGCAATGCCTATGACGAAGCGGGGGACTTTATATTTTCATTTAAAGCTACAAGCTTCGCGGTTTTATGAAAAGGGGCACGGTACTAAATTTGTGTAGTATGTTTCTCTTATGACGTACCTTAAAATTTTCTTTAAAATACAAATAAACTCTACCGCGCATTACATTCTACCGCGGAAAGTGGCCGCCATCGTGGAAGAAATACCCCGCGGTAGATGTGCAGCAGCAGCAGCAGCGGCGGCATCGGGGGTGGTGGTGGTGGTGGTGCCGGGGAACAAATCGAAAATGGATTTTCCCGGTGCGGTGTGGCTGGTAGCTTCAAGCGGCAGCGAACGAAAGCATTTGCCGGTTTATTCGCGGCTGGCTGTTACCCGGCAGCCATCTTCCGACCGTCTCGTTCGGCATGAAAGTTGCAGCGCGCCTTCGGTGATACGCCCATATGTGCTAAACGCGCGCGTGTGTACGTACGTGCGTGTGCGCGTGTTCGCCGTGTGTGGGTGCCTACGTGTGCACACGACACCGCGGTACCAACCTGTCTGCCGCCACCAACCTACCGACGAACTTCTTCTATCGCCTCTCCGCCCTCCGCTGTCTTTCAGACCCCTTAATCTCCCCACATTCCTTCCTTCCTTCCTTCCTCGCCTACCCCCTTTCCTTCAGCCCAAACTCGAAAAGGATGAGCAGGGAAGAAGAGCCGGCATTTCCTCGACGAAATACGGATGTACGTGCCTCCGTATCCCGATCTTCTACGTGGAATACGGCGCGTCCAAGGACGAAGACGAAGGCTGCTTGACCTTTGATCGCTGCGTCGACGACGTCGACTCTGCGCAATTCCTAAAGATGAGTTACACTCCTAGTTTTCTCTTGTCTCGTCATTGCAGCGAGTGAATGACCTCGGCACGACGGATAGTCTCCGCAAGTTGATGAATTTTTGATAACGAAAGAGCGACCTTGCGGGACGATCGAATTGATGTGTTTTCTTTATCCCTAAGAGGATACTTTGAGAGTTTTGTTAGGGTTTTTATTTTTGCTGAACCATTCCGATCCGTCATGTTCACCGCACGAACGAAGAGAATCGCAAGAAGGAGAAATGAAGGATTTAATTCTTCCGAGTTGTATATCGGGTCACTTCGCCAGCAAAAAGAAATTGCGACTCTGGCTCGACCTCGTATTGAGCAACTTCGGGACCAAGAAAATTGGAACAGGAACTATCGATCCTATTCGGATTCCGCGCTACCTCCGCGCGTTTGTAAAGATTCGCGAGAGACATTCTTGTGGCTCAAGGCTACTAGCTGGGAGAGGCCGCGAGCTTGTCCAGGACGAAGAGGAGAGACAAAATCCCCCCGCTGTCTTCGCAACAATGGAGGTAACGGTGACGGAATAAAAGAAAGATGATCGGGACTACATAGCGGAGATACGAGCGAGGCGACCTCCCTCCTGGCCGGGTTCTCGCGTGCAACGTCGTCAGGATGTCGCAAAAAAGAGTACAGAAACGGAGCACATGCATCGGCCACCGCCGTCGTTGTCGTAGGGTAGATAAGTAAAATAATAAAATACAACAGCGGTGGTGGCGGTGGCGGCAACGGTGGGTTTGCGGTCGCGTCGATACGACGCGGCCAATGGGAGTTTGTTGGAGCTCGTGACGTCGTTGGACGAGCGCGTCGGAGGGTTGCTAGGAGGGCTGTAGGTGGAGCCAAGAAGAGCGACGCCCCGGGAGGACAGGTGGAAAATGCAGGTGAAAGCTGCGGAGCCGTCGATGCCGAATTCGCCCACGCGACCGTACTGCACGGTGCACCCCGCGTTGGCCGGGGATTCATCCCCCGGCGCTGGCCAACCCTTCCCGCACGCGCGCTGGACCCCTTCCGACCTTACCTTCACGGGTGCGGCTCCTTCACCCGGGAACCCCAGCGAAACTGGATGACATTATTTCTTATATATAATCCTGCGATGCACCGTTCAATTTTCTGTATATTTCCTCGGAAAGCGCCGCGAAATTTCGTTATTTGTTGCGTTTGTATACGAAATCTAAGGAAATCTATCCATTCGTCACGTTATAAGATTCTAAAAATACATATCAAAGCAAGCATTAAGATGAACAGCAATTAGGGCTGCCGCAGACAATATTCCGTAACAGAATGCGTAAGATGTAAACTTAAGCCGATGAGTCAATCAGGATATTGCTTTAGATCTACATAATTTGACGGAAATAGAAATAGCAGTAAACTTAATTATAAAGCAATTTTTAACCGGTTGAAATTTGTCTTACGGATAAGTTTACTGCTATTTCTATTTCCGTCAGATTACGTAGATCTAAAATAGTATCTTGATTGACTCATCGGCTTAAATTCACGTCTTAAGGTTACTGTTACAGAAATTTTGTCTGCAGCAGCCCTTATTGCTTCGAAATTGCAATAATATAGTGTTTCTAGAGTTATAGTAGATACGACTAGGTATTAAGGAATTCTACCAAAGTCAGAAAGTCAAGAGTATATAAACGTTATAATTAGGAATATAAACATTATAATTAACAGGGTGGGCGAAATAATCGAAGGGAAGAAAGAACAGAGAGTCGGCAAGTCGGCATCGTAAACAAGCCGTCACGATTATTAACTGTTACGCCGCACTTTTCATTCCATTCACGTAGCTGCAAGCAGTTGCCATTTACCTTTCGCCCTTGTTGCATTCGTTTTTTTTAATGTTCAGAAGCACCACTTTATTCGTCGTTTTTAAGGGTCACGTGGGAGCGCGCCGTGAAGACTTAACGGCCGCGGAAATGGAATTTCACTGAAGAATTCATCGGTGAGGATGCGCTGTTTTATTGCGCGAGGCTTTGAACCTCGAAACGATGACTCTGCGGATAATTCATGACGCGCGGTGTTCCCTGAAAAATTCATCGTACCGCGAACGTGTTCCGAACTTCTTTTTCTATGTTCTTCCAGAAGCGCCTTTGTTGAGCAATCGCGAAAGTACGCGACTATACCTTGAAATTGTATCCTCTAGCAAAAATTCTGTTTCCGTGGTTACTATGTCTGAAATTCCAAACATGATATCAATCTAAGAAATCTAAGAAATCTCAAAAATAGTTCAAATATTACACAGAAAAAATGGTTGAAATATCTAAAAATTTAGATAAATAAAGATCTGAAAGTAATGTTGGATTATCAAAATAATTATGTAGAGCACGTAAATGTCGATGACAAGTCGCTACAAAAAATTTAACATTCTAGCAATCAGTTTGAGCATCCTATATAATTATTTTGATGATCCAAAATTATTTTCAGATTTGTATTTAGCTAAATTTCTAAGTACTTGAGCATGATCGTTCTTTCCGTGTATAATTTGAAATACACAAAACGAATTATTTCGAGTACGTCTCGCACAAATGTTCCGATTATCCACAGCATCGCGGATCACCTCGCACAAGATACCTCAAAGAAGAATGACTTTCCCCGGTCACGTAGACAACACACTCTCGTCCGTCTAGACGGTCCCTCCGTCTTCGTTCCACCGCCTTCGAATTTCTTAGCCGATCCCAGCCCGACCTTACGAACCGATTGGTTACCACCTTCTGGTTACGACGCGACAGGGTAACGCGTCGCCTAAAGACATCTAAGCCGCAGGGGTTAACCCGGCACCTGGTGCACACTCCCACGAGACGCTGCTTGCTATTCGTCCTGCGGTGCCTCCCTCCTCCACTTTCACGTCTTATCTTACCTTCCTTTTACCTCCTGCCACTCTTCTGTCCCCGTACGATTGTATTTTCCGCTGGCAAAATTGACGGAGGATGAGTCGTCGTGTCTGTAATAACGCCGAGCAAGTAGTATGCCGGAAATGTAGAAGGGATGCATTAACGAAGTCAAAATAGCCCCATGCCATTATTGGTAAATAATGATTATGATAAGGTTTAATGATATATAATAATTTATGTAGATAATCTTTGTAGATAACGTTTCAGAAATTCTCATTACACTGAGAAAAATGTTTTGATTATATCAATAAAAAGTATAAACAAAATGCATTCTGATCGCACTAATAAAGATTCTGGTTATCATAATTATATTTCTGGTTGTCTTGACTAGAATGTTTCATAGATAACTGTAAGTACGATTTGTAGTACACAAAGGGCAGTTTTACTAAAGTATCTAACAATTTAGTTAGATACAGATCTAAAAATAATTTTGTTAAACCAAAGTAATAATGTACAACATTCAAGCTAGAATGTCAATATTTTTTATAGCATTATTTTAAAGTGTTTTACATAATTATTATGATGGTTCTACAAAATTATTTATGTCTCTCTATTTATATCTAATTAAATTTTTTTTAAATTTCTTGCTGTAGGGTATTTCAACAAAACCATTTTTTCTATACACCTTTCTGATTGAATCTTCCAACTTATGTAATTAGATTTTTTTTCCGTATATATATAAAAAATAAGAATAATGCATCTATTACTATTTACTTATATTATCTTCATTAATATTCTAACAAAATCTATATCCGATTTTGGTTGATATAAAACTAAATGAAGGCATATACAAATACATGTACACGTATGTAACACCGTGATATACACATGCGACAGGTCCTATACTTTTTCGCGCACATGTGTATCTCATTCTTCGTGATTGTGCCGGAATCCAATAAGACAGCCGATGCAACCTGTCTCCGTCGTAAAACAAGGCAAACAAATTTCGAGCCGTGCGGCGACACACCAAGCACACCGTGTCTCCGGAAAAAATGACATATAAACCGAAGCAATAAGATCCCCTATGAAGCAATAATTAAATGAACAAAAAGCCATGACAAAGCATGGTCAATATAAACTTACACAATACTTTCAATTAAACTTAGGGTTAACTGATTCACATTTATGGTAATATTCAAATTATCGTTTTTATGATAAAAGATAATTGTAATTTTTTTATTTTTTAAGGGTAAACGTCCAGTTTTTTCTTAAAGATAAATATCCAGTTCTCTTAAGTTAAATAATTTAAATAATTATTTTCTCATCAAGAAATGATTACGCTATGCCGTTTAATCATGAGCTTTAATTATTTCACCCGACTTTATGAAAGTCATTTTCTTGGACGGATTCGCCATGCACGGTAAACATCTCGTTAATGACTAATGTTAACGCGTCGAGACGACACACCGGAAGCCCCGCTTGTAATCCCCAGCGCCTACGTTTATGGTGGAATCTGCGCGATTTGAAATTAATCACCAATTAATAATCGGTCAACCTCTCGTATTAATCGTCGACGAAATCTCCAAAATTAAGTAAGTTTAATCTACCGTGGTCCTTCGACGAGCCGTTTACCCCGATATGCTCTTGTCATCACCGAGCTTCGTCTACTAACTTGGATTGCGTTTAATATTACAGAGTCAATCAGGACAAGAATGTGCTACACCATTCGTGCAATGTGTATTAATAATGTGTCCCCATGATTTTAATCGATATTACAACGTGCATTATTGCTTTACTCAAACTATCTTATTTTCTAAGAACATAACTCATATTAATATTGTCATTAATATTGTATTAATCACTTAATTGAGCTCATAGAAAAAAATATAAATATAAATTAAACAAGTATCATAAGACCGCGTGTGAATACACAATTAAATATAACGACAAAGTCTTATCGGTTTGAACTGGATTTTGCTTAATAATATTTTGGTGTAAATTTATATACATGTCTAATTTTGCAAACTGCGTGATAATCATTTTCAATCTTAAACTGAACTGGGACAGTAACATCACAAATTAAATTGATAAGCAATTTAAAGATATTGATGCTAATAAACATCTTAAAAGACTGTAAAGACAATAAGATTAAATAAGAAACACTCGTTGTAATTGTTACACATAAATTAGTAAATATAATATGATCTTATTATTAAAAAGAATTATAAGAAAAAGTTATCCAAATATTTCGATTCTTTTTCAATCATTTTGAACGGAAAATCGTATATATAATTTCTTGTAAGTTCCAATGATGAATTGTAAGATTACATGTATGATTTTCGTTGAGAGTGACTTAAAAAAAATCGTTTGGATGTATTTTTTCTTGTAATTTTTTTTAATAATGAAATCATATTATATTCGTTAAATTTATACGCATTAATTACGACAATTGACTCTCAGCCCTTATTGTTCTATCATTTGATATTTTCAAGAGATTTTTAAATTCTTTATAAATTAATTCAATTACTTATAAATTAATTTTACATTAGTTAAAATACGCTGTTACTTAAGTTGCTCGAATTACGACTCGCAAGGACAGGGTGGCGAAAATGCGGCGAAGAAGAAGAGTCAACGAAGTTTCGTCGCTTTGGTAGAAGCGCGATTAAGCGGGGCCGTAAGGTAACGGCGCGCTCGTTAGGCAGGGCTTGCCCTAAGTGATCTCGTATAACACGGGATTTTATGGAGAGTGCATCGGGTCTCTTTGCATGCATTTGGGGCGGGCTGAGTGCCCTTTACTGGCAAAATGACGATTATCGTCCATCTTGGCGCGATGTGCCTGCCGGTTCTCGTGTATCTACCTACGGGCCGATATACATTCCTCTCCGAGGCCGCCCTGAATTTCTCCGCGATTTACGTCATTCTATGATTAATTCACACGTGGCGCCGAAAAACGTAAATACCGTGTTACGGCTAGAAGCAATAATAACCTTCAGTTTCTTCATACGCGTAAAGAAAACTTTCTTCGATATAGAAACTCAAGTAAAATATAATTAAATACTTTCATTTGTAGTATCCTTTACTTGGGATTCCTTTCTCGTGGACTCATCTTTTCTTCAATTTTGCAATACGATAACTATATTATGACGTCGTATTTTATCGTGCTTATACGAGCGAGTTGTAATATCGTAGCTATAGATCGCGACGAAACTAATAGATCGGGTCGGTCGGCCGTTAATCGTCGGATTAAGTGCGAGCGGTTCGTTTAATTCGACGTTAGAGTTAGTGCAAGCACGAGAGTATACGTGTATAAGCCCCTGTTAAAAGGACGCCAGTGCGTGAAACCGGCAAATCGATCATTAAACGTCCAAGTTGTTAAATTAACCCCCATCTACCCCGTCGCTAATAAAGTGGTCATTCTCTTTCTCCCATCGAAACCAGTTACACGTTCATGCTTCTCACCTATTCACAAGAAACTTACATGCTGACGCGTTCATGTGATAACAAATCAACTATGAACAATATAGATCTTGAAATGAAGTGAAGTCATTAAGAAAAATACAATTTTTTAAAATAACTTCTAGAAGAATTGTTAAATAATATCACATCACACCTTTATATTGTGACATTTATATTTAAGATACTATTTTTATTATCAATACGAAAAAAAACGATTTTATTGAAGTATTTAAAAATTTAGGTTGATATGAATCTGACAATAATTTAACAAATCATTAAAATAATTAGGTATATTATTTTAATATACGACTTTCAAGCATAATGAGCAATGTTGCAAAAAGTTTTGACCATTCTAGCAACAAATTTAAGCGCTCTATATAATTATTTCGGTAATCTAAAAATTATTTTCAGAACTATATAACTAAATTTTTAGATACTTTAGCAAATCCGTCTTTTCCGTGTATCTGCGCGTACGCATTATTACGATTAGATATCATATATATTATAACAGAACTATTTTGATATGTCGTCAACATGAATGTATTTGCTTATTTTTATTTCTAACATTACGAAAGAGAAAATATATTATGTTAATGCAGCCGCTTAAATTACTTCCCAAGGAATTTGTGATATTTATAATCGTCGTAAAAAGAACATTTTGGAGCGACGCGAGTGTAGAATTAATTCGGTGGGATCGTGGAAAGGACTCGCAAAAGAGAAACAGAGAGAGAAGGCGAGCGCGTGAGTCTCAAGGGAACTATTCGCGAGTCCTTCGGGGTATCAATTGGCGTGCTCGTCCAGGTCGACAGCTGTGATAGTGAGACGCATTGTCCGGACTGCGGTGGTAGTGAGTTCTTAATATTGAATAAGACCGACCTCGCTCTACACAGACCGAATGGGAGCGAAATACTAGCGGTCGCAACGCAATTCTGGGGGCGATTCGATTTTCGGACCGAATTGTAAAACGTGGGAGCTAGTGCAGGATGACTTTTTGTAGAGAAAATATTCTGCATGTTATATTGTTGACTATGGAAAAATTCAACAGAAGAAAAGCACAGAAGAATTTATAAATTTCTTCGGACTACTTAACGTAATAGCTCTTTTCTCTTTTATTCTATAAAAATTTAACAGTTTTGATTATTATGCCAGAATAATTATTTCCATTTCATTTTCAATTATTTTTATTATCTATCTCTTTCAATGACCAGAATGTTACTTTACAAAGACGATGGTTTACGTAGATAAGATAAATCATCTGAATTATTAATTAAAATGGAACACTTTTAGCGGACCGGCCGAAATGAAATATTAATACCATCGCGACACTTTATTCACGACATTTAGTCGGTGAATTACACACTGTAAGGCTAATTCATAATATTCGAGGGATCGAGTAATTAGTTCCGCCTTTCTAATTAATGTCTGAGCCTTAGCCCTATGGAAAGGCCACCCTCGAGTGCGATAAATATGTCAATGTGTACGCGTAATAATCGTTTTATATATGAATTCAGAAACATTATGTCGCTGTCGTAATCCAGTTCGAAGATACCTTATTAGTAGGCTCTTACGAAATTTTGTGACATTACTGTGCTTACATTAATTCCGCAAGATCGACGTGGTCTTGACTTTTAGAAAATTATTTTTACATGAAATCAAGAATAACCAGGTATGTCGGTCTGAAGAAAAGGAATCGAGCAAAATCTTTAACAGACGGAGTCGAAAAGGTTCGATCAAACTACCGTTAGGGTCTCTTTCTCTCTCTCTTTCTTTCTTTCCCTCGCCGGATTTTCCCTCCGACAAATTAAATTTTCCGAATCACAAGACACACCGAAATCGTTCGTCCGGCAACACCTTGCCATAAATCATAATCAATCGCATTTCTACGAGTAGTCGGTTCTGACAGATTGTCCTCTGCGCCTGTGCAATCTTTTCTTCTTTTTCTTCTTCAACCTACGTACAATGTATTACATATCATTCTTCCTCCCACAAACAAAGAGTCTTTTTTTTGGTATAAATTTTGGCATAATTTTTGGAAAAAATATTAGAAATTATGTGCAAATGAATATACAGTATTAATTTGTATAAGTTTTTATTTAATTATATTTTTATATGCATATTAAAATTATTCTAGAAGAAAATTTTTCCACGAAAAATTGCTTTTATTTCGCACTTTCGCAATTATAAGCAAACGTGAATTCTGTGGATCATTAACGTACGTTAATCTTCAAAAGTGCATCGATAAGGGAAGGAAGTTCATCTTTTAATGAGATTAAATTGATCTTGCTTCTCTCTTGTGTTTCTCTCTACCAGAAAATGTATGTCACTTTTTTAATCTCTCACTTCCCTTCATGGTATAAAATCTTTATTAGTTTTAAAAGCAATCAATTGCCACACATTTCTCTTTCATATAATATAATATAAAAATATAGGATATCGAGACAGGCTTTGCATAATACATAAAAGAATCAACATCTTTTCTTTCCATGAAATTAAGGATTAATTTCTCTGATTGACTGATTCTCATATGCTTTATGCATTACGCGTTATGCAAAGGTCTGTATTTCAGTCTTTAGATTCACGATTTTACACATATTGCATATCAATTAAAGAAATAATTGATACAATTTTAAAGTAATATTGAAATGAAAAATTTCCTCAGACTTTGAAAAACGCGATAATTCAAGAAAATCCTCGCATTCGTCGCTATCCGGTCGGTGTCCAGCGCTAGTATTGCGAAAAATGGCAGAGATTAACACGATACGTCCGTACGATCTCTCACATAACTTCTTGTAAAACCGAGGTCGAATGTGAGCCAGCGGCCTCACTGGTGAAAAAGGCGCGCAACGCTCGGTACCATTTCACCTTCGACGTCTCTAGATAAACGATCGTCTAGGACGAATAAATGCGCGCGTTCGTGAATTCTTCGCTTGCACTTCATAGTTATTTCCATGCGCAACTTGCATCATTTAGGCTCTCACACTTCTTACACGATAAATTCGGTATTCCTGCTTGCGGTTCTTCATCCATTATGGCTATCTTACTAAAAAATTATATCCAATCTATTCTACATTTATACATTTCAATTATTTGTCAAGATGTTAGATGGCATTTGAATTGCTATTTTCAAGAGAATTACACTCTTCCATGTATCGAACGTATGACGGTTCTTTTTTTGCTGACAAAAAGCACACATTTTTACAAACATAATCTCGCCGGTAAGTCGGACACTCTGGCGATACACCCGATAGAAATTTCGAGCATTGAAAATATCTGGTAGGCCGTAGCGAAGCATATGCACGTACTCGGGTACGGAAATGTCCAGCGAGATAGCCACTCATAACGAACAATGGCCGCTTCTGGTCCGACCGAAGTCAGGAGTCTCTCCCGGTATACGAAACGCTCGCTCCCTATTCTACGTGTATACCATGGCTCTTTCTACTCTCTTCGACTTCTATCTCGCGCCCATTGCCCGCACCATAATGCACGGTATCGCTACTTCTGCCAAGTGAGCGACTTCCGTCTTCCTTTCGTCGTGCACGACAATGGCTCCCAAATTTAAGAGTGTCTGCGAAAATGTCGGCGAACGACACGTTCAACTGCCTTCGAAAAGCTCTCCTCGTGACTGTTGAGCGTCGATTCCCCGACGATTGCTGAGACACGTGAATGCTCGCGGTATGTCCTTCTTGCGATCTTTTCAGCATGTTACCCTTCCGCCGATTACATCTCATAAATATCAAAATTTTTTAGACCGTTTAGTAAATATTCATTCGACAGTCGATTTTGACCTCTCACATACTCTCAGAACGTCTTGGTGCTAACACGTCTTATTTAACAGATTATCATTAACATTATTACAATTGTTAGTAAATATTGTTACGATTGGATAAGTGAAAGTTGGGATTTTATGAGAATAAAATGAAATTAATGAATAAAGCGGAACATTTCCTGTAATAATACAAAGCTTCTCGATATAATCTTTTGGCATATTTACGAGTGGTTGTCATAAAAATTTCTAGGATTTTAATGAAACTAGAAGTGCTCTGCATGTATGTATTTTAAAAGACTTGCGATCGCGGAGAGAAAATCGGATTATCGTTCATTGCTCTTGTCTCGTCATAATATGAAAAATTTATTAACATTCGGTACCAAGTCGCTGGACATTTCCGAGTATTCGTTGTTGATGCAAAAATCCTATCAAATATTCGTACAAGAAATTTTCAGCAAATAAATCGCCTAGCTGACTTTTTGTGTCGGTTTATCGATGTGTCTTTTAATCTAAAGATTGCACAATTTTGCGATTAATGCATATAAATCAATTGAAATGATATGTAGATAAAAACTTTTTGATCTGTTATTTATTTACTATTTTCCATGCTCTGCAGAGAACAACTCTCTGCGCATTAGCTTCGTAGTTGCGCAGCGGTAATTTCTTTGGTCCACTAAACGCTATCGATTCCATAAATTGATAGAAGATATCGTTAATTAATGGCATTTCGCCATCGAAATTATATTTCTTTCTCAAAATTCGCTTGAGTCAATTATCATTATTGACGGAGGAAGAGAAAGAAATGATATCGTTCTTTTATTTTAAGAGTAACACAACTTAAAAAATTTTTAAGCTACTACCATAAAGTTAAATAAACATTATCTTCTTAATTATCAAAAGTGAATTAATTTCATTTCATTTAAAAAATTATTAACTTAAAAAGGGTGGTTTTTTAAGTTGTGAAATAACAAAAATGACATTTAATCATATCAAGAGAACCTATATATATATATATATTCGTTTCATTAGTAATATTTAATTCATCAATCTCATTTTCAATCAAGTCGGAAGACAGTTTTTCCCTTTATCTGGAAGCTTAACTTTTTGAATTGTGTCACTTTCGAAGTAAGGGAGCGATATATATTTGCATAATTTATATTTCTACTGCAACTAGAACATTACTGAAAAGTATATTCTGCGCCGAAAACCATATCTTCTCACTTCAGCATGACGAGCTTGCGATTAAAGTCGAATCTGCCACGGAGAGAATTTTCTTTTAAAATTTACCCTGAAAATATGGTGATTGTGGTACAATACAATATTTTGAAGATTTTTACCATGCACTTCAGTAAAATTGATCAAACTTATTTTATACTTTATTGTAGTTTTATTAATGAATGAGAGAGATTTATATTAAAATTCTTCGAAATATAATGTTGTCCCACGACTGTCATATTTTCAGGGTAAATTCTAAGAAAAAATTCTCTCCGTCTGCTGAATTCGTACGTCGCAGTCGTTTCGATCCGTCATCGATTGTCAATTACGTTTACATGGCCATCGCTCTCCCCATCACGCTCATCCCGCTCGAAAGATATAATTGGCTGGATCGTTAACCGAATCCTTGGTAATTAAGGAGGTCGATGCCTGTCCAGGATGGACGCCGGACGAGCACGGACAGGGCGTGGTTGCAGTAAACGTCATCGGCAGGGCACTAGACGTCATGGGCCACACGAGCATCGCATACGCATCACATTTGCATGATTCCGTATATACGCACATCGCGCGCGCACACGCGAACAACGGATGCTGCACGGTTGCAATGCGGATGCGGATGCGGTGCATTGCAGTGCAGTACGATGCGTTGTTCCCCTCTCCCGAGCAAGCGCAACCCCCAGCCCGGGCCCCGTCGAGTGCCCCGCGTTGACTCTTGCAACCGAATTTTCGACGACCCTCAATGTTCCGATGCGATAACTGCTCGCTGTATTCGCGCCCCGTTCACGCACGAGCGATTTTCTCCCGAAACGGGTGATAAAACGCGCACAGCTGAAGCTCATCAGCAATCGGGATGCTCTTGCACTTGTTCGCAACGAAGATACGTACTCTCGAAAATATTTAATATCCTAGCAAACAAGTTGGCATTATTTGTTGCTATTTTGACGTCAAATGCCTATTTCTACCAATGTAAATTAACTTTAATCTCGGTTTACTTCATTTTGTATCCTTTTCTATCTTTAAGAACTAGAAAAAGATAACAAATAAGTTAAATCAAAATTTAAGTTAGTCTACGTTGGTAGAAACGGGTCAAATGACATTTTTAACGTCATGTTGATGTCAAAATGATGTCAGCTTGTTTTCTGGGATGCTGACAATATGTTAGACTTGTGAAATATAAATTGAGAATTACTTGGAAATATTTGTCCAAGTCGAAAATAATACAAATTTTACATTTTCGCGGTAAAAATCTTTTATTTCATGATACGTCATTATACTTTACATAATCAACATTAATTATTTCCGGAATATTTGTCGACTAATGATACATAACGGTAGATAACTTGGTACTCAGAATGTCGCCATTTGAACGACCATTAACAGGACCGTCGCAATAGTATGCTCGGCTAATCGGTATTAATTAAACGTGTGCCTGAATACTTCATGAACAGCGTCCTGATGAATTCCTGCATCAGAGGCAATTGCGAGCGATGCTCGAACGCGCGCGCGCACGCTAGATGGATTATCGCGGCGGATTCGATGGAAATATTTCATTTCTCTCGAGAGGGCCGATACCACCGTGGCCGTTTCATCCAGTATCGTGATTCGCGACGGGGAAGTGACACGACGTGTCGGAGGAAATGACGTTAATGAAATTGAAAATAATTTTGCTCGTGATGAAATCTCTTCTCTTTTACCGTTCTCTTAGAGAATTGTGGTGAATGCACGAATCCATTTGCATTAAAATATTTGCAAGCCAATCTTTAAAAAACTTGAAGAATAATAAATCTGAAATATACAAAAGTGTTCTTAGACACTTAGTAAAATGATAGTTTTTAGCAAAATGTTTTATTTTCATTTAATTATATATTTTTAGATTTAAAATTAATAAACGCTCAAGATTATTTCAAAATGGATTCTTACATCAAACATTAGAGAGTCCAAAGTTTTACTTTTATTTCTTTTCATAATTTTATGTAGATATCCTACACTCTTTTACATTATTTTATTTTATTGAACGCATTAATAATAAAAATTAAAGTAGAGAGTATAAACGAAAATAACAATTTTGAAGAGCATAATTTAATGAATAGAGAGATGAGAACATACAAATTTCACAGTAATTCCTATGAGGCCTCGCACATCATTCCGTGCTTCCTCATCACAATAAGCGCGCATTATTATCCTTATCAGTGATTGTGATATCGTAGGTTAAATCCCCATTATTGGTACTCCGTATATCAACAATGCTCTTAAGCTGTATGGGAAGGGAATGTTAATACAGTCCTTGCAGTGTGTTTGTGTATGTTACAATGAAGAGTCTCTATTAATATATTCCTTCATCCCGAAGTTATCTATAAAGTCTAGTTTGAATTCTTCAATAATTAAGATGTAATTATTTAATAAATTGATTTAAATAATTTTGTCTATACAACCAGAAAAAAAGTAGATATCTGATCTTTAAGTATTGGACTTAAAGTACTAATTTTTTAAATATATTTTGTTCTGCATCTTTTCACACCGAGAGAAAAGTGTTTGTCATTTGCGACTGTAATTATATGATTAAAATAATTATGTGATTAGAGCTCTATTTTTATGTAATTATTATTACTATAATGTTAATAATAATTATATTTAAATTTAAAAAATATATACATAGTTGGCACCAAAAATAATTATAAATATTAATTAATTTGTGGTTATATACAATCATTTTTTTTCTTTCAGTGCATTTATACAGTCAGTTTAAATTAAAGATAACAATTTAGAGCTTAGTATTAATTTTATAGGTAGATAAATAGGAAACTTCAGCAATCTAATACTTTTGTCTCGAATACATTTAAATCTCTCGTGTGCCTACATCATCAGAATTTAAACTCATCGAAATTATATCCTTCTCTATTCTGGTAACCACCTATCTTGTGATGATGCAGGGGAACGACAATTTTTCTCGGGAGTCGATGACACAAAATCGCCAAGTGCTCGCTATTGTTTTCACAAGAGTAGAAGACAGAAGGCGGGATGAGCCGTCCACAGTCCCTCGCGATATCGGTTCGCCACGTTCGCGTGGCGAAAGACAGAACGAGAGAGAGAAAGAGAGAGAAAGAGCGAGATAGGAGGGTGGCCGAGGGTGGGGCTGCCACTGAATGAAGACAGAAAGAATCGCGCGGTCCGACTTTTTAATATCCAGGGATGATCTGTAACCGCAGCTCGCTGCGTCAGCTGCAGTCATTGTTGTACATCCGGACCTCTTCAGCGCAATGACAATCCCTCGGGTTTTATTCTCGGAAACGAACGGGCGCTCCCTTCTGCTACTTCGTTCCAGTTTCCGTCGTGAGTATTACCATGCTCTTCTGCAATGTCCCCGCGAAGATCGCCTTGATCACCGGCAGCCTTCCTCTTTCTCCCAACAACGAAGCCCCCAACTTTTTCGTTTGCTTGTGAAAGCGAGTCTACGTACGTGAGCAATGACTGCGGTTATCGTCGCCCTCGAGTTTTCTCCGGTACAATTGCCAGGAAAGTGGTTTTCTCCGGTAGACCGATTCTCCGATAATCGTTGCACTTCGATATTATTTAGTGCATGAGTGTGTAAGTAAGGCTTGTGCGAGATAATACGACAGGCAATACGAAATCATAAATTACATTCATATTAAAAAGCGTATAATCTAATTTATCTAATTACTCAGGGAAAAAGGCATAATGGTGGTTACTATAAAGATGGCAGCTATAGAAGTTTTATATGTATAATTAATGTTAAGTAAATTATTTTATAATTGCAATAATTTTAAGCTGTAAAAAAGTTATAAAATAATTTATTTACTCTCTAAATTCTTTGAAGTGGAATCTTTAAAGAGTAAGAATTGAACCAGTCTTGAAAAAGAGTATTAATTTTTAAGAGTGACATTTCACTCTTTAGAATGAGAGTTACTCCAAAAGTTTTAAAGAATAACCATGTACATTTATTCTACATATAAAATTTATATAGTTGTTACATGATCACTACTTTTCTGAGGGTATTGATTTAGTTTTTTAAGTACTTTAATCATAAGAAGAACTCAATTAATCGATTATAGTGAATCAAGTTACGATGGGATTAGAAATTCTATCTCTAAAAAATATTTATTGTTATACATTGCTAAGTTATGTAAAGTATCGGATTTTCTTTGGGAAATATATTTCATCTCTGACGTATTTCACTAACTCAATGTTAAGGATGACGCACGTAATAGGGGTTTGCCTTTCAGACAGTAGGAATGGTCAGGTATGAAAACAAAAACTTCCATACGCGGGCCGCGTTCGTTTCGCAAGATGTCGCAAAAACGAATATGGATACCGCTCAGGAGGCATCGAGAAGGTAGGCCTTGGAAGGAGGACGTTTAGGAAAAATGGAGGAAAGACACGGGCGGCCGCGGAAAGGCATGATCGCCTCTTTCGCGTATGCCCTCTCGACTTGGAAATATCATAACGGAGATAGACGCGCATTCGAGTGATCCTTCATGCAGTCTGCCATATGGATAGGTGGCACACGCATATGTGTGCGTGTGCGTTCGTTTGTATGGCACCCGCCACCGCAGCCGCCTTCAGCCCCATGGGAACGGGTAATAGATTTATTGGACACCCGGTACGTGGGATATAGATATGGATGTTATAGGCGCTCGAGAGTTAGAGATACAACCCGCACTCCGGCGTGCCGCTGCCACAGCCACCCTTGGCAAATACGAATGGCACATCTAACTTTATGAAACGCACACCACCCTCTGACCCTGTGGACAACGCAAGTTTAAGCCCTCGCTTACTTGCAGTCTACAGCAAAATTAGCGTCGCCGGTCTTGCGAGATCTTGCGACGTGATTTATTCTATATTCGTGAATTTTTTCACACTGTCATTGATACGTAAAATATGTCTCAATTTTTTGTCTCTACAATTGTGCATTTGCGAATGTATTTATAATATATCGTAATGTTGAAAATGTGTATAATATATATGTATAATATATATTTTTTTGTACACTCACCGACTAAAAGGTTGCAATAAATTTTTTTCTATCGTTTTCAGAATGTAGCCTATTCACCGAGCGATTGGTCCCTTACTTACGGATCCATAAGTACGAACCAATCGCTCAGTGAGCAGACTGCATTCTAAAATCCATTAAAAAAATGTTGCAACCTTTTAGTCGGTGAGTGTACATATATATTAACATAAATCAAGATAACAAAGTTTTGTGACGGCACGTGGAAAATAGTACGTTATAAAAAACATTCAAAGGAAGCGCGCTCGAACATATACCTAAATTCGACACATCGGGCAAGTGTTTCGCTAGGCTATAGCGGTTCGTTTCGGAAATTAGAAACGTTATCGGACTTTCTCATCCAGCCCTATCGTTCTCCTCATAACCATCGCCACGAGCGCGGACGAAGCTTTACGAGTATTGCATTCGTACTTGCAGAGGCCCGTATGTTCTATTAACGGCGTTAAACTGTCATACAATCGGCCGATGAACCTTCGTTTAGCTCAACTGTTATTATTACCTTGGTTAAACGCTTTCAAGCGCCCATAATTCCCGCATAAAGGTTCGCTCAATGGAAAATGTTAGGTCCTACTTTTACAAATGTACAAGTACATGTTGCAAGTCAGTGATGATCTTAAGATTAAAGATCTCGATTTATTACTATTACAGCAATTAGATATTCTATTTTAATTTACAATATATTCGCAGTAACTTTATTTCAGACTATAGAAAAAAAAATAGTCTCTCGTTTTTTATTTCTGTAAAGCTCGTAGCTTAAAAGTTAAATGCGCTCTAAAAAATTTACGAATATATTGATTTATGAAGACATCGATATGTAGACGATCAAAAATATACGATTGAAGTACTTTCCTTAAATTTATGGAACTATGATTTCTCCTTGATACGATTGCTCTGGTGGACGAAACGTTCATAAATATTTTCCGTTCTTTTATTCCAATAAAATAAATATTAAGAAAAGATAATTAATTTTATCAATATAATATTAATAACTGGATAAATATTTAATCTATCAACATTTCTCTTTCTCTCTCTCTCTCTCTCTCTCTCTCTCTCTCTTCATTAAAGAATATATAAACCCTATCTCAATGATAAGACTTAAATTAAGAGACAAAAAGAAGAGCTAAAATTATTGCTCTTAAACCAAACTATTTGGAAGAAAATTTGTATGGCTGATTATAGTCTGCCTTCCTTTTAGAAGACACAATCGATATAAATGTCGCTCTATTCTTCTTGGCATTCAATGAATAACAAAGCTAAAACGACTTGTGTCGACTGTGTCTCCTAAAACGAAAGCGGCCATAATTTTTAAATATATACCTATGCTTCTCTCTCTCGCATGCGGATTCAATTCGCATTACATCAGGCAATTTTCAACACTTTCGCCAAAAGATAAAATCCTCGATGACATATTCAAACGCGCGTCGCGGTTCTTCCATCGCGAACTTTGCCTTCGCGCGCTCTCTTATTTAGGTGGAATTATGTGCGTGTATATCTCGTACGCCGTCCGTGTATTGGTCCGCGAAGAGGCTAAGGGGAAGGGTGTGTTGAAAGGGCTGGTTTTGATTAGCTCTGTGTAGACAATACCCACCCTCTGATACCACTGTGATTCTCTCGCTTCCTCTATCTTCTCTCTCTTTCGATCTCTTCCTCTTTCTCTCTATCGCAGCGCACTATTTCCCTCGCCCCGGTCTTCCCCGTCCCTCTCGTCGCCCACCGGCTTCGCCTTCTCCGCAACGAACGCAGCAGCCACTTTGTACACCGACTGTTTTGTGTCTGACGAACAATAGACCTGCACCACTGACAGTGCACTACCACCAACATCACCGGCACCGACCGCCAGCACCGTCATCATCCTGCTGCGCGCATAGTGATGGCCTCGATCTAATTGGCGAGTTCTGTTTCTCGACCGACTCGCGATAAAGGGAGATTCGATGTATACTGATAAGTATTAGGAGTTTCTAATTATCTGTCTTTCTATAAATATTGAAGTATTAAAATAATGCGATGTTACATGAAGCTACAGCAAGTCAGGAAATTCAATCAATCAATATTTTACGTCAAATTAAGTAACGGATAATATGATACAAACTTTATATAGACAGATATAAACTTTTATATACAATAAGATCGATATATTTAAAATATATTATTATGTTACATATTACTTAGCGGATTATAAATTATTTCTAGATTAAACATTTGTATAACATACACTGTTAGATAAAAGATCAGTGACAACCTATAGAAGTGATTAAAAAACTCACATTGAGTATATAATTCGACGCTATGAATTTAAAAGGGTATACAAATGTATTAGAGAAGAAAAGAGAAGGCACGTTTGTCGCGTTAAATGTTGAATCGTTCTCACAACTCGACACATATCGCGATAACTTTCTTCACGTTGTGAGCAACGACGCTTGCAAACCAGTCTGGATGTTTCGGCAACTTCCCGAGGTCGTTTCCTTCCGGGAGTACGTTGCGCCAGGACGAAGATCTAATCGCGCTCGCAACGTTGCACGACCGTATCGCGACATTATTGTGCGACGTTTTCGACGGCTGACGCTAAGTGTCGCAGGAATATTGTATTTCAGGAATACATTGTGCTCTCACTGTGAAACTTGCCGCTCCAAGTTCGGCTATCAATGTACGCCTCGCGAATGTATTTACGCGGTAAATTCGCGCGGCTTGACATCCCTTCGTCGATTCGACGCTGACGTTGGTTCGAATTTATTTGTGCGGCAAGCGAAGTCTTAAGTAAGTTATTCACTTAGTCGATTGTTCACGCCTTACATTGATTTTGCAGTCCCTATTTCGAACCTTCAGGGATTATAGTTTGCTGATGAATTTAATTGCGAAGTCAATTGTTACTTCGTAGTCGATTGTTCATCTATCACAACTCCTATGGCTATGACACACCATAAAACGTAAACGGTAAGATACAAGCAGTAAGTAATTATTGTCTTACAGTCTGTACTGTAAAATGTCGGATTCACTTATTGTTTACGTCTTGCTACGTTACGTTTTTTCTATTCTACGTTTGTGCTATTCTATGACTTTTACACGCATTTACGCGTAAAAATAAATTTGAGTACGCAGTGCGATAAACTATGGAATTAGATCGCATTAAATAACGTATTGTCTACAATGCAGCTATAGTTTATCGTGCAATATATTCTCGTTGACAGAACAATTTCATTTGCAAATATTTCGTCCAACAGAGTATGAAGTTTTTAAAACAGAAACCGTTCCGTAGTTGAAATATATTTCCCTCATTCGTTCACGGAGGGAAGTTCGATTGTTGCACATAATTGATTCTGCGTCGAAGCGTACTCTATATTCGCAGAGTCCCCCTTTCTATGCGGAAATTAACACGAACTTGTGGAAAGTCGAGATGCGAGTACCCGAAGATTTCGTTGTGCAATTAAATTATGTGCATGAAACGTTGTCTACACCTGGAAAATCGCTTTTCCCTAAACTTACTTTATATTAAATCAATTGTTCCCTTATCTAAAATCGATGTAAAACAGTTGGAAATTGTACCTGTATACGTTTACTTGCAAATTGTTTTAAAATGACGAAACTTTTATTTCTAATTTTTCTAATGAGGAAGTGAAAGGAACATCACTGGACGGTTGAGATAACACGATTGCTCATGAACAATGTAGATACGACGGTTAGTAATTTAGATAGACCGAAGTGATTCACATAGATCGGCATAACTTTAAATTAGGATGTCGCGTTAATGAGATTTCAAGCGTGGCCTCCTTTCCGCGCGACAATTCATCCGCTGCGGTATACGTCAGTAACAGACGATCCACAAAATTATCAATACCGCTACGTTAAGTCTGCATGAATAAGCTCAAATGCACAAGCGTGTCGTAATCATGATGGTTGCATAAAAATAGGTCAAACGAGAAATAGGTTTACGAACAAAGTGAAATGGAACATTCGTGATCATTGGACAAATTTGAAACGATCTAATAACACTACTGATTATTATATAATTGTACCCAATATGATTTAGTATTGTATCCAACATTATTCCCTTGTTTCAGGATAGTTACATAGATAATTAAATCTTTACTGCATCCATATAGATATAGAACATTTCTCATATTTTTTATTAACTTTTATAGAACGGAAAAATCACTAATGGAATTGAAACAGTATCATATTTTGAAATAAAGAGTATAATGAAATAATAATAAATCTTACTCAGAAAAAACTGTAACATTTAAAAAATAGACGCCTGCTCTCTAAAGATTAACGTTCTTGAATGTTTCATATTTTTAATCTAACTAGTTTTCAATGTTGGACTCACAAGGGGGGAATAAATTTTTAAAATCGCGTTTCCACTTCTGGTCGTCCTGACCTTGTCAATAAAAATCGCAACGGTTAGGCCATATCAGTACAGTTGCATTGATCAATTTTGCATCGAATATATATTATCGTCGTCTTTTAACTGATTTGACAATAATTTAACTTTGTTGGGACAATTGTGTCGATTCATCTATCCGGCGGCCTCGATTTTCCTTCCGCTTGTAGCCTTACACAACTATTGCTCGTCACGCGTGCAACGCCGACCTACCTCATGGAATGAAGTATCGATATTAGCTGACCGATTTTCATTGGCAGTGAGAGAGCGAACATTTGCTGTTCATCGCCGACATTCGCGTCGCGCATCTCAAACAGCCTCTCTCTCGTGGTGTTCGCCACGCGCAAACGTTCGGGGTTGGCGATAAAGAAGCCTGGGACTCGCGAGGTGCGCAGCCCCCACAGCCGGTCTCGATTGAAAATTACTTCCTTTCATCCCTATTTACCGGGGTGAAAGATTAAGTAGAAAAGGCGCGGTCGCGTCGAGTATTGCCTGGCTCCGCCGTGACGAATATACATATTCCCGAAGTACATGGCTCGGCAGCTAAAACTGACACGTAGATGCGGAGGAGGCTGTAAGTGCCAATAATAAATGTACCTCGGGGAAAATGCCACTTTTTGAAATAATATTTATATGTCTGGGAAAATTCGTGAAAATAAATATTTCTTGGAAAATAGATTTAAAGATAAAAAAGAAGATGACTCGTGTCTATAATAGAACGCACGATATAACACGATATTATTTGTTATCTGCCTTTTCGAAAATTCAGTTTACCAAATACAGTTTTCATCGGTCAGCGATATTTTCAGGCGAATATCGAATCGTCCGCCAAAAAAAGAAGATCTCGAAACGCTCGCACCCCCGTCCCGCCGCCGTTCCTTTCACCGCACGTTCTGCCACGTAGAGGAGGCATGCATCGGCTGGAATCGTGTGCGCGACAGAAGCAATACTTTTTTAACCCTTAACCGGGCGCGCCGCGGCACTGAATGCCGCAAAATTGGTTTTTCTGAAAAATCATTGATAATGCAGGTCTTTTTTTACCGATTTTCGGTATTCCTCATTTAACGTTAAATTTTAATATTATATTTTATTATAATCCAATTATTTATCAAATTATTATAATAGGCCTTCTACAATAAGCTGCAAGTTAGAACGTCAGAAGTCTTAATCAATCTTAACCAGGTCGTTCAAGTTGGCTATTGGCCAACTTCACCGATTATGACTTAAGATCGCTTAGAACTTCTGACTTGCGGCTTATTGTAGAAGAGCTATAAGATTCGCGTTGACGATCGCATGATGTAATGAAAAAACGAACGTTGGCTTGAACCCTGAACGTCATGTGTGTTACGCTGCGCAACAGAATGATCCACGATCCGACGAGTACAACGGCGTCCTGAGAAGCGTTCCACGCGTGCCTATCTCTACCAAGCAGGACAAACCCTAGTACGAAATTCCATACGCGTCTTTTTATTGCGTAAATGGGAGGAAAAGACCTCTGGAACCGGACCGAAGTATCTCAATAGGTTGATGAAAACTCTTTCACTTTCGTTTAAATCGAGAATAAAAACTATTGGAAAATGCTTGAGCATTGCATAGTATATAACTGTATGGATAAATAAAACATCTAACATAAAGCCACCTTATTGATTTACATAACATATTTATTGGTCCAGACGGTTTCATGCTACACTGAATAAAAAATCTTAATTTTAAAGAAATATTTCTTTGCTCGTATTAAAAAAAAAATATCTTATTTTTAAATAAATTTTTATATATTGATCCAAAGAAATAATTTTTTTTTAATACGAGCAAGGAAATATTTCTTTGAAATTGATATTTTTTGTTTTCAATGTAGCAAAATGCTTGAACACTGCATAGCGTAGTGTAAAACTGTATGGAACGATAAAACAAGCATCTAGCATAAAGCCACCATATTGATTTATATAACATATTCATTGGTCCAGACGGTTTTATGCCATGTATGTCAACTTATGCATTTTGTGCTATAGCCTACGAGAAGAAATGTAGATTTCGATGTATAAATATGGTAAAAAAAGTAAATAGATAAATAAGATAAAGCGTTTATTAATATTTTAGGGTGAGCCCTCTAAAGTAAGAATACGAAACATGATAAATATAATCATACACAAGAAAATTATAATAAACTAACGAAAAACAAAACAAAGAGAAATACAAAAAATGAATACAATGATATAAAAAAGAGAAACGTAATAGTAAAATAATACCGGAGTTGTGATGAGAATTATTTAACAGTATAACAAAATAAGAAATGAAAATAATAAAAGTAGGGCACAGTACGATAATTTTTATTCCCGAAAAAATAAGCGTTATTATATATTTGTAATTTCCGAAACAAAATGGATAAATGATTATGTAGTTGAACCTATAAACTGACCTCACAGATAGCCTGATGGGTAAACAAACATTTTAATACACCACGACAATGTTCTCTTCGTGGTAGACCGCTAATGCTTCCGCTCTGCGTCCGCGAGTGCCCGAGACGAATTAAATACGCGTTGGGAGAGATGAGAGAGAGAGAGAGAGAGAGAGAGAAAGAGAGAAAGTTTGGGGTGGGCTACAGTATTGGATTTGTTCATACAAGCGTTCGTGCGCGCTGTGGCACGGCGCGCCAGCAGGAAATCTGACTTCGCGTGGAATTTTTTAATTAGCAAAGGACCTGAAAAAAATCCAATGCCGCGATAGCCCGTTACGAACGAGCGAATGAAGTCGTCGTTGCGCTATAAAGGTGCGCGCACATCCGCTGCGACTACCGATCTCCCGATCGGTTGCGCCGGTCGTTTCACCTTCGACGGTATTTGAGAAGCCAGCGGGAAAAAGACTCGTTAATTAGTGGTTACGCTACCGCGCGCGGATGAAGAGGCAGTCAATGATGATGATCGTGAAATTTTATAGAATGCGTCGCTGCCGTAATACCACGTGTTTTCTGTTGATCATGGATTCTTTAATGAATATATATTTATGAATTTTCTTTCTTAGTACACAGAACGAGAAGCTTAATTACAGAGCAGTATTGAAATTAAAGAGACTTTACAAATTAGCGCTGAAAGTATAATATATAAGCAGACAACTTTGGAGTATGAGTTTTATTTCTCTAATTAATAACAATAATAATATATTTCGAGTTTTCATACAAATTTTATTTTTAAAGATAATCTCAAGTATTCGATATTGAAAATTAAATAATTAAACCAAATTATATACAATCCTCCGTTGTATTTTTATTTTTTAAAAATTCACTCTAAATTCTTTATATTATGCGGAGAAATATAACAAAATCTGTATAAAATTTATTGCAGTTGCGAAGACGGAAATTTATTATCGACAGTAATACTGGGATGATTACGACGCGTCTGTTATCGACTGTAGGTTTGCTCGCAAATTTTATTGTTATTTGCTGTTGTTTTGTTTAATCCTCTCGGCACGCTGCAACGATACTGCTAAGTGAATTTCAGTTTGCAATTGGATAATCACAAAGTGACAGTGGCTGCAGAAAGGGGTCATATATTATTGAACCCTTCGTTAGTTGGTGCGTGCTCGAAGGCTGTGTTTCAAGTCGAGCATTCGCGTGATCACGGTACGTCTCGGCTGGACTCGGCAATAATTGTATCTCGCACAGGACCGTGCAATACTAGCGGGAAATATAAGGATTATTCTCCTACGACCTGTTAGGGAGATGTTTACCTCTGTAGACAACGTCTGGATATACCGGTGAGCAGGAAAGAATTTTGCTTATTAATCCACGAAACGAATGTTTGATCTGTCAGTTCATAAAAAGAACGATTTTGCTGAAATATCTAAAAATTTAGCTAGACATATCTAAAAATAATATGGACCATCAAAATAATTACGTAGGAATCTCAAGCATGATGAGCTACAGAAATTATTAACATTCTAGCTTGAGCTCTCACATAATTATTTTGATTAACAAAATTATTTTCAGATCTGTATTTAATTAATTTTTTAGATACTTCAGCAAAACTATTATTTTCGTTTTACTATTAGTAGAAAGTCTGATCGAAACGTATTACCATAAAAATATTGCCGATTTCAAGAATGTCTGATGTTCATTTCTACCAATGTAAATTAATTTTAATCTAAGTTTAATTCCGTCTTCATTGTTTTCTTAAAATTAGAAGATGATAAAAAATAAGTTAAACTGAGATTAAAGTTAATTCTACATTGGTAGAACGCCATCGTTTCATTAACTTTGCTTCTATCTTGATCGTTATTTTAATTGCCGTTCGTAAAATGCAAAATCTTACAACCGAGCGGTTTGTAATATCGAAATATTATTGCACATAACGGCGTCCTAATCTCGTTTTGCATCGCAAGTTATGTGATAACTTGCATTACTCTCGCGAACTTAACTTAAATAATTTCTCTCAAATCCCGATGTGTCCAATCTAGTCCATGGCAATGCATAGCATACATCAATCAATTCGCTTCACGGCGATCTCCGTAATACATCACGTCACCTAACACGAAGAGAATACGAGGGCATACCAGATTGGGGTGCGCTTCGTTCTGTATCTTTATCTATCTCAGTGCCACCCCGCGCGCGCTGTCCATGTTCCAACGGGATGGCAAGAGCCCAGGGATGGTGCGGCGCGTAATGGGGTTACGACAGCGTTAAAAACCTCCCTTATCCTAGTATAATGTCGTCCGAGATCACGATAAAGCTTCCGCACTCTGGCTTAAACGACTGCGAGTTAACCGGAATTTGTTTCGTCGGTATCTATTTTTCTTCCGACCGTTGAAGAGCTTGTCGCGCGATTAGAATCTTCGCGTAAAAAGCGAAGGTCGCGATGTGAAACGACGAGAGTTGGGGATGGTTGGTCTGACGGCCTTCATTGAATGTGCGCGCAAACACATTGCTGCTAATCGAAAGTGCAGTGTACTGATAATACTGTGGCGATAGTAGACTGTTGTTGTTTCCTAGCTCGGGGTTGATTTGCATTGCGAAATAGGAATATGGAAACATTGGAGTATTCTGTATACGAAAGTATATTTTCATGTAAATTGTTTTTACACAATTTTATTAACGTCCATCATCGACATAAATCATATTAACTGACAATCAATGAAATTACAAGCTGAAACGAAAATATATTTAACTACTTGTCCACAACTGTTACTAATTCCTTTATAACTGTTCATTTTGTTTCCACATGATTTATTTTTATCAATAATACGCACGATATTATTTTGTTTATATTTTTCAGTTCCAATAAGCTACTTTATATCCTTCAATAAAAGAATCCATACATTAATAATTTTATAAATATATGATTAATTAATATGTAATATGCATTAATCAGCAGCTAATTATTTATTCCATTACAGTCCTAGCTCCAGACACATTTTCTTAAACAGAATAATTTAAATGATTTACTGCGTATTTATTGAGATTTTTTAAAAACAAATATTTATATTTCATAATTCTCCAACAAGACTCAAATATTTAAAGACTATGTTCCCTACAAACACCGTAATGGAGAGATTATATACTGTACGGCAAGAATCCGCGGCGAAATCTTCGCATCTCTCACGCGCGTCGCGACGTCTGCACGCCGCTGGAATACAACATTCTCGCGTCGCGGAATCATTCACGCCTCGCTCGAGGGGCGCGCATAAGCACCCCGTAAGTCCATACTTGGACGCATGCTTCCGTACGAATACGAAGTCCATAATGCGTGCGATACGAGAGAATCGCACGCGGAGAGAGCGCTCTCTTTTTTCTCTCACTCTCCTCTCTCGCACGCGCGAGCGGGGGAGGAAAGTGGGAGCACGCTCGTATTCACCCCTTCTACACCCGTGGCAACACCACCGCGATGGTCCACGGGCGCGCAGCGATCAATGCCACCGTCGGGCCCCTCTTATGCTTCGTCCCCACTGTATTCGCCGTTCGGTCGTCATGACGACAACATCCCCACCGACTTCACCAGGACCAAAGCGATACCTCTGGTGGGGTACTTGGGTAGCCGCGAAAGGGGTGACGTCCCCGTCCCCCGACGTACCATCCCTCTATCACCGCCGCAGGGAGGAATTCCTAGGGAGACGACCAGGGGATTTTGACCCTCCACCCCGCGACTCTCTCTCTCTCTCCCCCCTCATCTTTCTCTCCCTCTCTTTCTCTCCGTCTCTCTTTCTCCATCTCTCCATCTCTTCATCTCTCTCGGCGTCTATCTCTGTGCTCGGCCACCCGCACGCATTACACGTACGTGCAGCGGAGGTCAGGTAGGTCGCTCCAGGTGACTCGGCCCTGACACCGTATCTCTGACCACTACAGTCCGATTCGTTGATTAGATTATTGGTCACCGATCATCGCGACTGATATCGCTACAGCATGTAATGTGAAACTTTTCGATTCTTGATTTTTTCAATTTATTTTGATGATAATAATATTACATTCATCATCTCGTGTAATATACAGATTATTCACGGAGAAAACTATGCTTTATGCTTTATTGCAAACTCGGCTGTATTCTATCATGCAACTCGGTTGTTTCTACTAAATTATGTAACGTAAGTTCTGAGGGGCTGAAATGTGAGAAATTATACGAGAAAATTAATTCGCAGTTGTTTCTCTTCTCTCTCTCTCTCTCTCTCTCTACTATATTTATATAATTTATGAAAAGGTACGAATTTCATAACTACATGAGCATTTTAAGAAAATTAATATCAGATGATATTAAACCAGTTAATTGATCAATCGTTAATCTAAATTATCTATATTTTCGACAAATATTTCAATTCTTTTATTCTCTTTAATTTATAAAAAAAAAATTGAAGGACAATTCGTTGCAGACACGAATATATTTAAGTATTTATCAAGGATCAGGTGGTTGCTAGTAAATAATTGTATAGTAGACGGTTACATTGCGCTTGATACAGTCATGTTTCCTCGGTCGCTAGTTGGATTATATGTATCTGGTGTGTCGGAGCATGGATTTGCCACGCGTTGATTAATTCTCGACTGTCCAAACCCTTCAAATTGAATTCGAACAATCTGGATTCTTTAATTATAACTCGATGGCACCATTTCGAACTCCGTAAGAATATCTCATTATAACGAATATTAATAAAAATTAATATCTAAAATTATAGTAATAAAAAATGATTATATATTTACAAAAACTAAAACTCTCGCATATAATTTTATATTGTATCGAAATCAAAATATATAAAAGAAAATAATCTTTAAAAAAATGTATTATCAATAGGATTATATTTCTTGCTTTAATAAAATGTAGAGTCTGCACAAATACGAAAATAAGATTTTAATGCGCAGTATGTGGGCGATATATAAGTGAGATTCACGTTCTCCAATCTTTCAATATTACATTAAAAATGAATCACTTCCGATGGATGCGGGACAGAGAGCGAGACACCATAGGACCACCGAGCAACGGAAGACGCGAAGGGGACGAGTCCGATCCGCCTCTAAATCGAGTTACGCGGCCTACTGGAGATAATGATATTTATGCGCGTCAAGTGTATGATGTGTGGTCCGCCACACATGAATTACGAGTTAGGCCGTAAAAGAGAAGGAGGAGTAAAAAGCGCGCGGGAAGTTTGAAACGTCTGCCCAGGGATGGTCCCAGGAGATCCGGAGAGTCGTGTGAAAGGCGAGCGGACACGCGCCGCTCATGCCTTCTCGTGAAAGCGCCATTTCCAAAGTTTCGCACATTTTTAATACTATCGCGATTGATTTACGAGCGGGCGACATATCGAGATTTATACAACAACACACCGCACGAACTCTACGCGGATCCGTTTGTCTCACAATGGCTTCTCGCAAAAACCATTTGTCACGGTTAACGCTCGAAAGGCGATTACCGCATAATCGACATATACGTGGTTGTAACAACTCTAACTCCATTACATTGATTACATTGCGATATAACGATTGATTGCGGTGTGTCATAGCGGGAATGAATACGATAAAATGTTATTAACGTCATTTAATAATGTTGTAAATGAATTACGGGTTGGCTTTGCGCAGAAAAAAAAATGCATCGGTGACATAATAACTCACGCACGCGAACTGCACACAACTTGGGGTAAAAAGACCAATCCGCAAACTATTTCAATTATCGCACGCCGGACATACGCATTCGTTGTATGCGCTCTGATGCTTTACACGGTATCGGCAGCTATGCTCTAACACCCATGTCCGGATACGCGAAGTATGCCAATTACCCGATTCACAGACGCACTCGTTGAGTAGGGCCGCACGTTTATGGACCATCATAAAACTCAATGATGAATCAATAAATTTACGTACATCAGCTTTAATATTTCGATACAGGTAAAATACCTGTGTTGAGGCCTTCGCGGTTATTAGTACGTAAATTATGTATTCATTACGCGATCAGATACAATTCGCAATCAATTGGAAATGTACTTATCAAACGAAGTTAAAGTAAACACGAGGCTGGATTTGAATTCTCTTCGGCGCAGAAGTCAAATATAAACCATAATTTAATATTTCATATAGCACTCTTCATTCGAAACATCAGCAAGAGGAGACTAAAAGTTGAGAAAAAATTCAAACAATTAGTAATAATTTACGGTGTTCTTAAAAGCGGAGAAATTGCGTTTTAGAGAATGGTGGGTAGCCATTCTTGCCAGTTAAAATACCCAGTCATTGATAATAACGGAAGCGCTTCCGTTCAACTCGGTGGTCGCACTGCGCTTTTGAGCGAACGCATCGCACGAGAGCACGTAAATATTTATCGTGGATAATCCGAGTATACAGGCGTCTATTACAGCGGCCCTTCGTCGTCGGCTGCCCCTCGAGCGGCGGGTTTGACCCCGAGGGACATTCCTGGCATGACACGTAAGGTCCCTTTCTCTCTCTCTCTCTCTCTCTCTCTCTCTCTCTCTCTCGCTGTGCACCGGTCTGCATCCGCTCTGGCTCGCCACCGTCCGAGAGAGCGTGGAAAAGCTCAGTCCGGTGAGCCACGCGGGATTTTGAGCCACGAAGTTTTCGCATTGTCATTTAGGACACAACGCAGAAGGGGATGAAAGAGGGAAGGGGTTGGGGAGAAAGGAGAGAAAGAGACGGAAACACGTAGAGGGGCGACGTTGAGGGGTTGGAAAGATGAAAGAGAAGGAGCGGCAGAGAGATGTGAGACAGAGAGGATGAGAGAGCAGATTGGAGAAGGGAAGGCGGACGGAAATGAAGAGAGAAAGAGCGTTAAACGGAGTGAACGAAGAATATGCAACGAGAGAGAGAGAGAGAGAGAGAGATTAGAGATGAAACGCGGATGTAGAGAGGGAGAAAATTAGGAAGCGGAAGGAGGTGATAGTTTATTAATAATGCAGAATAATACATTTCTCTGAAGTTTATTATCTGCGCGCGTGAGCGTGCGTTAAAATTAGGTCTACCACGAGTTCATTGTCGTTGCAAATATATTTTGATACAGCATGTAAAATAAGTGACTTGTCCCGCATAAAACAGCACAAAGAGATAATCAGTAACAAGCGATGCTTAACGTATATTCGACATACACACAGTTGAAATATAAGTTGTTGATAAAAGTTGAAGTAATATGATGTAATACAATATTCTTTTAATTAAGTATTGAGAGAGAGATATAAGATGATCTAACGAGATCTTGAAACAAAGTCGCCCAAGAACCTCGTTTCTGCAAATCTATTAAAATCATGATAGTGTGTCGCATTTGCAACTCAAATTTATAGAAGGTGGAATAAATATGTATTTCAATAATTGTTGTATATATTTCAATAATAGTTACTTTAGAAACGTTACAAAAGGAAGACGAAGGATTTGTGACAAAGTTGTCGTGAGAAAAATCTATAGATAAAAATAATAAGCGCGTGCTAAATTAGTGCGAATAAAAATAATGAGAATGAGAATGGCGGTGTGGCACGAGATCAACGCGGCCAGCCGGCAGCTATGATAATGAAAGTCATCTTAACAAACGTCAGTTGCAAAAAAGGAGCAGCAATGCGAGAGAGGGAAGGAGAGGCAGGGGAGAAAGAGAGATATGGACGAAGGGCATTCGGCGAAGGGAGATAGACGGTAGACTGACGAAGTGCGGGTGAGAAGGGGCGAGAATGCGCAGCCTCTCCTTTCCTCCCACCAGACAGAAACATGCACACGCACACACCCTCAGTGAGTTGAGGGCGAGAAAGGACGCGAGGGGAATGCTGGGTCCTCGATGGACCACCAGGATCCAACATCCCCACGGCGACGTCTCGCGCGCAGGGGTTGTCTGGACGGTGGGGGGAACGTTAGGGGAACGTTAGAGGGGTGGGGGTGCTATATCAGACCGGCGCGAGGGGGGGAGAGCTCAGTTCATCCAAGAGGAGCGTATCGGTCACGTAGTATCGGACACACAATCGTTGCACCCGGTGTCGACAGAGAGCATCTCGCATTCGCGGGATGCACACACGCAGTTATCCCTTACGACCCTTACGTCGTCGACACGAACGGGAAAGGAACGTTAGGAGAGACTAGGAGGTTGTGTTGCTGAGAGAAGAGGACTAGGATGGGAACGCGAACGGAGAAGACTCGGTAATCGTAAGTACCGTACATCCTTGCTGTGGTAGCTCGAGAAAACGGAGAAAACGGAGATCTCCACCAGCCGACTACGGATATGGACGTGCCTCCGTTATCGTCGCGAACTGTCTGAGTCCGATGGGGAGGAAACGTGCATATTATCGATCGACAGATTGATCGGAGCCGCGTCGCTGGACCGTGCGAATTAGTGTTCGCCGAGGGTCGCGCGTTTGTGTCTGATGGTTGTGACATTAGCCGGCGTCCGGGCGGCGCGGTGTCGTTTTCCGGTGTTCCTCAGTGGTGGCGCGTGGTGTCGGTTATTAGGATTTTCGTCGGACAAAACTTTTTCTCTCTATCTTTCCCTCCCTCTCTCTCTCTCTCTCTCTCTCTCCATCTTCGTCTCGCTCTTGCCGGTTATTCTGCTTCTTTCGCTCTCTCGCTATGCTCCGCACCTTCTCATCGCACATCTTTCCATTTTTTGTTCTCGCCCTAGTTAGTCGTACTTCTATATGATGTAATCATTCATTACGAATATGGTATTATTCTTTCGCGGCTTAATATTCGCAAAAGCTCGCGCTACGTTAAAATCTTTCCTTTTATGTTTTTTCATTTTCTCATATATCTATTTTTGCTATTATTTTGATGCACTTTTCATTTTGCATATTTATATTATATTATTTACATTTTTCTCGGCATACGACGCAATTTTCCTCTCATTCGCCTTTCTTTCTGTCGTCAACGCAACAATTCGATTGAACGAGCGGCTCTCTTCGCGAGGAGCCCGAGATTACTCGCAAAATTCGATTTCATTGGAAAACCGCCGCGCCGCGGGGGAGCTGCGTCGTCGG
>NW_017299961.1:433286-466899 GCF_001594075.2 Trachymyrmex cornetzi
CCCCCTCCACGTTTACGTCGGTACAGATTAATTAAGCGATCGATGCTTCTGGAACACGTGAAATTTGCATTAGCCGGCGAGCGAGAGGCGCGTTTGATCCGCCGCACAGAAGGGGTGAGGGGGTTGAACGTAGGATCGAGAGGATTGCCGGAGGCAGAGGGGAAACGCTTGCATATTTCAAACTTTTCCCCTGTATTCTTTTGAAACTCGCGAGTAAGTACTGGCGTATCATAATCCGTGCAAGTATTTCCGAGAAAAAAATCTAATCAACTAAATTTCAATGCTATTAGAGAGAACGATGAACATGCATTTATTCTCTTTACTTTTTTTTTTTATAAGGAATCAATTTCATTTATAAAATTTTTTAGATTTATAAAATTTTTGGATATCTTCAATATGTGGAGATAAATTTGGTTTATTTTTATCGGATGATATTTCTATTAAAAGGTCGACAGCTTATTAATAATCAAGTTATCGATAATGTTAATCTCTCAGAATTACCCTCGCTACTAATAATGGCATGTGCCATAAAGCCGCCGTAGATTTAGTTGCGATCCTAAAATCGTAAAGAGGTCAACGATATATTTAATTTATGGCTAAAATGGAAGATCCAAATAACAAGTTTCTCATTAATTTGATTAGCCGATTATGTGGCAGGTAAGACGTATCGCAATGATTCTCGAATAAAATTTAACCCTCTATGGGCCCGTGTAATTTTCAAGTTACATACTAATATATATCGATATTTTATCAATTAATTTTATTTAAGGAAATCAAATGCAATATTTCCAGTGAAAGACTGCGAAAAGATGAAATAGCACATTGGCCAATTTTTTTGGATAAAAATGGACGCTGCAAAAAGCCGAGGTGCAAAGGGATTCCAAAAATAAAACGTTCGAATATTTCAACGTATATTTATGTTTAACGCCAAACACAAACTATATTATGGAATTCCATACTTAAGCTTTTATACACACAACTGCAAACGTTATAAGCCATTGTTATTTCAAAGTTACACAATATATTCGTTATAATAAAATCGTTAAAACTGCTGAATTTATTTGTATTTATATATTGATATTTGTATTTATATGTTGATTTTACGTTGCATACATTTTTTTATAGTCATGAAAAAAATTCGGCTCATAGAGGATTAAGACCGTAATTCTAAGACAAAAATTTTTGCAATCATATTATATTTTATGATCATATAAATTCAGGCTTGTATTATGAAACGTATAAACGTCTACTTATACATATAATACTTATTATTAGTCCAGTAAAAAAAGTTTTATAATCAGTAATACCAAATAAACATATTTCTGTGTTCTTTGTAAATTGTTATATTTTGCATGTCATATAAATTTAGACTTGTATTTTAAAAAGTACAAATATCTACATACACATGGTATTTATTGTTAATAATGTCAAAAAAGTTTTACAATTAGCAAACAGATAAATAGATTTCTGTTCTCTTTGTAAATTAATATATTTTGTAGGTCGTATAAGTTCAGGCTTGTATTTCAAAAAGTACAAACGTCTACATACAGATTCAATACACACATAATGCTTATTATTAACAATGTTATCTGTTTATATGCATTTTCAATTAAATAATTGGCCTTCCTTGATTGTTCGACGTTACACAAGATATATTTATAATATCAGTATAATATCGAATAAATGGCATCGCGAGGTGAATCACGAATGTTCTTTCAACGTTGCAAACTCACGAAATCGTTGCATAGCACGAGGGTGAGATAGAATTAACAGCAGCGAGAGATTAACGATTATACTCTTAATCGAGTTAAATACCTGTACATGTGGCGGCCTTTGTAAGGGATCCTTTACGCGCATTGTACGTACATTCTCGGTGGATAAACTTGAGCGAATACAATCGCGCGATAAAATCGAGCGAAACGAAATCGATTCATTGCTTTGAAGATCACGCTTCGGTGGGTTTCGCATCAAAAACGTGTACGTTGTCTCCCCCTATACATTTCGCAAATGGATAGCGCGCAGTCGTATTTATTTTACACGCGAGTTCTTTGATCTAAGGTACGAGACAGGTAACTTGAGGTATGAAAGGTAACTCTACATAGAGAGTCAGTGTACGGCACTATATGTCATATTACGTGACAAGACAATGTTTTATTATTGCCGACAGATGTAACGAAAGTTTCAAAACAGTAGCGAAAATACAGAGGAGAGATAAATAAAAATATTCCGCAGAAAACTATCCGGAGAATATTGTTTAAACGTTTTTACCTAATTTTACCTACATTTAATTTTAACCGAATTGTTCTCAACCGCAATTTTTTCAGTTATTTAACATCGAATCGTTAAAAGATTTATAATAAGCGTATCATACGAAAGTAATCCCACGCGAAATTTAACGCGCGTAAGAGACAGATTTATTTTTTATAGCGTTCGTTCAAAAACCAGAATAATCTCGTACATACCCGTAACGTTTTAGCAATAATGAGATACAGTGCAATGCGATGTACTGGCCGAAGTCGCGTTAAGTACTCGCGGCACACATTACGTCGCTCCGGTAAATTAATTCAGACCCGGTTTGCAGTTGAAAGTTTTCTGGGCTCGTCGCCGTGAATGCGCCGCGTAGCAAATCGCATTTACATGATATTTTCCAGCATAATTTACATGTTTCAGTCCGACCGCGGAATTCCACCACTCCGCAAGGCTACCTCCATCCCTCCGCCTCCTCTCTTATTTTTATTTACACGCTCTTTTGGCCGGCACGCTCGCGAATTTGCAGGTCGCGTTTTCGCGAGGATAGTGGCTTAACAGAGAAGTATCTCATCGTGCAGAGTCACACTGAGTCCACTTTAATCCTGTTAACCTATCAACACACTCAAAGCCCCTTTTACGCGCGTCCCGCGAAGATATCTTCGCGTTCGCAATCCCATTAAATCCCTTCATCTAGCAGCTCACGGAATGCGCTGACTTTAATGGCGAGGAGATAATCTTCCTCCCTCCCCCCCATCCTCTCTCTCTCTCTAACGACTAACATAATGTATCCTTCCGTTGATTTAAGCAAAACTTAGTAATCGAGTACAAGTTCGCGCAAGTCGGAAATATCAAATGCGATCGCTTTCTGAGTGACAAGTGCTGTTATTAATACGATTTCATTACCGTAATTCAACTATAAGACACTTTAAGTAAGATGCAGTTCTTTGTATAAGACGGTATTTTTAATATATTTCCGAGACATATTTATTCGCAAAGATGAAGAGAAAATAATTATTATGGTAATTAAAAAAAATATTAAAAATGTAATTCGAGTAAAAGAGAGTGAGAGGGAGGGAGGTTTAAGAATTTTTAAAAGCTGCTCGTTACGTTAAGTAGAACGTGAATAATTATTCTTTCTACTTCAGGCAAATAATTATTATGTGTATACCGTCATAAATAATGTGAAAACTAACACCTCTGTGCCTATCAGAATTTTCGTATTTGTGAAAGAATCGAAAAAAGGACATAGCTTTGTGTTCTTTCCTCTTATTTCTCTCTTTTTTCTCTCTCTCTCTCTCTCTCTCTCTCTTTTTCTTTCTCAACAAAATATATAAACTGTCTTCCATTAAATGAGAATCCATGCATCGTCGTCAATAATACCAAAATACCGTACAAGACCTCGGTTAATTATCTCGGACTTACCATCTCGAACAATCTCTTTCTTAAGAAAAACAAATCACGAAGACAACTTCTCGGATCTAAGCATTTCCTGCCGATTTCTCTACGTAAATGTCTGGTAACAACCCTGCTTCTGCCTCTCTTTGATTATTGCTGCACTGCTTTTACTGATATTACCGACGGACAGAATCTTTGGTTTCAAAGAACTTTGTGAATGCCTGTATGAGATTTATCTATCATATCAGACGCGACGAACGCTTGACTCCATATTTTGACAGGCTTAGTTGGCTTAAAATTCATTCGCGGTGTAAGTTTTCCGTGGGTAGCTTACTCTATTTCGCAATCAATCGTAATTGATTATTACAGTATCAATTACGACAGTTTTCTCGTACAGTACAGTTTTCTCGATCATTATAAATTCTCAAGATACTTTATTGAAAAGCTTAAACGAAATGATGGTGAGATAAAAAATTGTGATGAAAGGATGACAGATTGCCTTAATTATTTACATTTTTGTAATTTATTAAAAAATAACGGTTTTGCTGAAGTATCTAAAATTATATAATATCTTAAATACAAATTTAACTAGATACAAATCTGAAAATAATTTTGTTGGACTATTAAAATTATTTTTTTGCATTTATTCTAATTTATTTTTTGTATAGTAAATTTTATGTATTATACTTTGTAAATTGTTGTGCCTTTGAAGGGACTGTGTCCCAGACCGCCAAATAAATATCAATTCTCTTTCTCACACATATATATATATATATATACACACTCACACATACTGTCGTTTTAAGAACAGACAAGAGCCTCACGTCACATCCGTTTGTGAACGCGCTTGAATCACTGTCGCGCAACGCAAAAGGTAAAGTGGATAAAAGGTATCAGACGCGGCAGCAAGTTTTCATTTTGCCTTGCCATTACAATGTGATTGAATCGATGCGGGATACAGGCTGTCGCCGACATAGTGTGAATATTTAATGAACGTTGCTGTTAATGAGGCTCGGCCATATTAGTATTAATTAACGCCGGGACGCTCGGCATTTCATCGCGTGCTCGAATAAAAACATTAAATTAAAATAGACAAAGAGGGTGGGCAATGTACCCGATCATCGCCTATTTACCACCAATTTACGAATGCAAATGTACGGATACGTTGATATTTATCGAATCAAATTACGCGTCTGTGAATTTAAGTAATTCTTCAAGATAACATTATTGTGTCATTATATCGTTTAAGTCTTTATATAAAATTTATTTAAATCTAAATTTTTAATATCCTTTTTTGTTTTGATAATAATCTACAATAATCGATTATCTCTCAATATAATATTCTCGATAAAATAACGCTTATTTTTACACCTCTATAAAAAACAGATTTGTAAACGGTAGATTAGTGAATAAATTGTACATACTTTCGAAGAATTTGTGCCATCAATCTCTTCCCTGTCAGGTGATTCTATCGTTTCTTCTCAAGAAGTTCAGATAAACTCCATCGTGCATTTGATCGGTGTTGTATGTTGAATTCTTTGCCGAATTCCGTAAACTCGGTACTTGAAATTATTTACTATTGCGATGATTTCTCTGAAACATACGATGTACGTTCAACTGTGATTTTTTTATTTATTGATTGCGATATTTGTGGCGATTTCTACTTATAGTATGGCTAAATGATATGTGTAACCAACTTTTCATTATTATATAATCATAAATAGACATCCAGGGTAACAGTTATTATTATTTTGACATATCTTTTTTATATATTTGTGTGTTTCAGTACTTTAATTGTCTTTTGTATTACATAGTACATTGAGAGAAGTGTTTAGTATTTGTGATTATAATTACATGATAAAAAATAATTACCGTTAAGAGCTCCATTTTTTTATAGTTTTTATATTACTGTTATAATGTTAATAATTACAATAACTATATTTATATAGTTTTATATAAAAAAATATAGCTGGTATCAAAAATGATATATGCTAAATATTTTGTTGGTATAATACAGAATAAATATAATAATTGTTATTAAAATTGTAGGAGTAATAATTATAAAAATAGAGCACTCTCTTTTAATCATAATTATTTTATTGCACTTTTCTCTCAGTGATATAAATAGAATTCTGGCACAAATTATAGATTATCTAAAGTGGAAATTGACATTGATGATGTTAACTATAATACGCTTTTCATATAAATTGGCGAATTTTGTACAGTTAAACTAATGAATAAACGTATATATGTCACGAAAATATTATTCAACCTGAAAAGGATAATTTATCAAATAATGTATGTCACAGATACCGTCATCATTATCATGCATTGGTGTGCATCTAGCCCATATTCAGCAGTTTTCCGACCAGTTTTGTGTTGCACAATCGATTGCCTCATTCCATCGCGACAGGTTAATGAGTAACGAATAGTGTGAATAGCTACCATGAATTCGCGTTTTGCACGAAAATTAGAACGCGTATTGTTCGAGAGGCTGCGGAAGCGGAATGCACCGGAAAGAAATTAGGCGCGTCGTAGGGAGATCATTACAATATCGTCGACGCTCTCAGTGGACGAATAGAATAGAGGAAGAGAGAGTTCAATTAATACTGACACTAAACATTCCTTCGTCGATTTTAGACTGCGTGCACATTAGAACTGTTTCTCCCGGAAGCTTTTTATATTTTTTTTTCCTCTCTCTCTCTCTCTCTCTCTCTCTCTTCAAATCACGAAGATTTATATATAACTTTACATCTAATAATTTTATGTAAAATATAGAAAAATATAGAAAACCAATTAATGAAGACAACAATCCTGGCGAATAGTTACTTGAATTGAATTTTTTAATTTATGTTCGAATTCAATATAAACACAATTCAATCGATATAAACGTTTACCATCCTTTACAAATGATTTACGTTTACAATCGATATGAACATTTACTCCTTTTTAATTCCATAAATCATACGGATTATTGCTTATAGGCTTGCCAGTGTGCACATGCCCTTAGACCCGATCGTTTGCATTTCGCGCTGTTGCGCAACGGAGACAGAGAGAAGCATAGAGAGCAATAGAGAAACGTATGTACAGAGTGTTTCAGAAACAGTTTTCTTTTTGGATATATTTTTGAAATCAAAATGAATATCATCTACTTTGGTGTAAAAACCAAGAAAAATTACAAATGATAAAAAACGATCGTAATTTATAATATACATGTAAACAGAAATTTATATTACACTTTTAAATTAATTTCTAATTTTAACAAAGGCTGATTACATCATTGTCAAAACATCTAGTTCTGAAAATTTAAAAAAAGGATCGAACTGAAAAGAATCAAATTCTCTACCGAGAGAAACTTGGCTTGAATTTCGAGGAGAAATCCATAGACGAGGGTTGGTCCTCAATTTCTGGGACATCCTGTACAGCCGATACCCGATGCTCTCGCAGGCAGAGGAATAGAGAACGGAGCCCCAGGCCATCGCTAACGACGCCATTGTCAGCGGCCTGGCTATTGTGCGAGGCGTCCTGTACGAAGCGCCGACTCCTGGCTAGGATCGGTATATATTTCAGAGACGAATAAAACAAATCATTCGGCGGTGACGATGCAACGGGACGCAATGCGCGATCGATCCGTGCGAAAATCTGCCGGGGAAAGGCACCCGCAGTGATAGCTCACTTATGGCAACATTGGCAACAGCTAAACGTCTGATTTATGATAAGCTCGCGAATGCGCTTACATTTTGCAATTAAAGATGGACGGCGCGGTGATAAATAATATTTCGGAAATATTGAACCGTGAACAATTTTTCAACTATTTGACAATATGAGAACTTTTCTCCCAAGTCCTTATTCATATGGAAATATAACCTGAATTTTTTATAAATTATTTCTATGTAAAACTTTAGATATTCCTTGAATATTTTAAACTTACATATTTTTTAAGTAAAAGCATAATCTGGTATAAAAAGAGACTGGTATTAAGAAGATAGAAAAATATATAGTATATGAAAGAAAAGAAAGAACTATAGAAAAATTAGAAACCAATGAAATTCACAAGAAATTAAATTGTATTATTTTTAATAATCGATGATATTTTGATAGCTATTTAAAAGTCACGTTTTACGTTTTATATATAATATTCTCCAATACGGTTTCCACCGATACAGACAACATTCAATCCCGATTATCCAAGCCAAAAAGATGCCTGGAGCTTTGGCAAGTTTTTCTCGTCACCTCTGAAGGTATTAAATCGGGACAACAAGACCGGGCTGTCTCGATATCTTTCCGCATTACCACCCCTCAGACTTCTGCCCCTCAACTTCTCACATTGTATCTCGCACGACGAATTCCAACACCCCGTTGTGTCCGTAAAACAGCCACTTTTCCATCTGGTACTCTCCAAGTACCCTCGAGCGCTCTCTTGTTCGATCTCGAAGTACCGTTCCTACCTTTTCCACTCCTTTTTCTCCATTCTCCTTCTCATCTCGAACTCTACACGCCCGTCTCTATTTCTCTCTTTCCCTCTCCACTCTCTTTTCTTTTTCGCTCACCTCGTGCGCTACATCCCCATTATTTTTTCCTTATTTCATCGCCTAGGCATCACCGGCTCCCCACGTGGCGAAGACGTTCCACGGAGAAGAAGGCGTTCGATTGAATATCGATTACGCTCGATTTGAAACGCGCGTAATGAGGGAGGCTGATCGCGTCAGTCCTGCGTGCGCTACGACGTGAGCACGGAAAAAACAGTTAATAGTACGAGGAAGATGGTCGGGGGAGGAAGGGAGATGACGGAAGGGATATCGAACCGCAAAGAGCTTTCCGATACGCTGGGATACGATACGACGAGAATGGTGAACGTATGGTCGAATGGAGAAAGCAATTTGCTAGTTGTAAATCGGTTACACGGAACACTGTGCTTTCGACGAAGAACTTTCCCTCAACGGGGATTATGACAATTGCTGTTTATATCAAACTCCTTCACTTAAGACATAATAACTCCGATTGTTCGTTTCCTTTCTTTTAAGACTATCGATTATCACATACAGTGATAAATGTCATGATAATTTCGAGAGTAAACGCAATGATATATTAATTATACTAACTAATTAAACTAATTAGTTTTTATCGTTAGTTTTTATTTCTGAATCAATTTCTTCTTTTCGTATCTGTGAATATATCATAGCTTATATAGCAATTATATAAAAGCTAAATTAAGAAATATATTATTTAAAAAAATAATATCTTTTCAGGATTTCTGTAGATTAATCCTATTGGTCTGTTCAAATTTACTATGTGATTATATCATTTGAGCCAATATGATTAAAACTTTTAAAAAAATAAGAAAAATTTCACAGAAGAACGATCTTACATTAATAGATGAAATCATCAAATAATTAAAGAAAAAAATTTTAGTAAAGAAATAAATTACATTTTAGGTCAAATTACTCTAAACGGACCAGCAGAATTGAGTTATATTCACTTCACCTAACACTTTTTCTCTTTTGATCTCAGAATCGTTTAGAATCCTCTTTTATAGCGTTTAGATCACTAATATCGAACAGAAGACTAATATAAAAATTAAAAGACGAAAGAGAGAAAGGGAAGAGACGTTGCTTTCTTCCATTCAAAATAGAAAACCGGCTATTTGTCCTCGATAAGGGTAACGGCTGGATTGTCGTAATTCGGCCGAAATATATCAAAGGGTTAATTGAACATAAAATCATCAGGGCGAGAATAGGCACAGCAGCGATTTTATTCGGCCGCGGAGAGGCGAGCGCTTCAAAGCGCTCTTTTTCCGGACCTCTTCTCGGGATTGAACCGAGACAAGGGAACAATTACCAGGGCCGTGTTACCCTAATCCGAAAATCCTGTTACTTCGCGATCCTTTTCTACTCCTCGTGCCCTCGACTACTCTTTCTTACGAAGACAAACTTCATCTCTATAGCGATAGACGACACGGCACGGTCCTTCCATTATATCTCAGCAACGATGTGCTGGAATTGCACGTCCTGTGAGCTCTTAACCGAAATTCTGCCACTTCCGTTTCTTCCCGAAAAGCTCCTGCCGGATACTTTTAGCCGTTCAGCTTTATTCGATCGACGAATGTCGATACGAATCGTAAGTCGGGACGTTATTTAAGGAATTCAATATCAAATGGAGTTATTTTGCATATACGGGAAGAAGTTCGTTAATTATTAAAACGCTGGGCAGGAGGTCAACGTGAAAATTAAATAACCGAGTTTAATTAAAAGTTCAAGTAAGCAGATTATCACGCCCACGATATGTTTAAACGTTTAGTGACTGTACTTTTCGCATTACGCTCGCTACTTCTCTTACGAAAGTTCGTTATGTTTCGATTAAAAATCGCCAGCTAAGCGTGCACTACAAAAACACGCAAACAGGGAAATTTTGCATTTTTTAAATGAATATTATTTCTTAACTCAGCAATATCTTGGATAAATAATAAGCTATTGTGAAAATAATTATTGAAAAATAAATAAGGTATTGTAATGACGTCAAAATATTATAGGTGTTCTATTATTACAGGTATTTGATTGAAAACATTGAACGCTCTTGTGCAGGAATATACCATTTATACTCAATGAATTCATTCTTTTGGATCCCTCTTTTTCTTTTTGTGCGTTCCGCCTTTTTCCAGCCTCTCGTCTTCGCCATCCCCCGCTGACAAACAATAGCCGAGCGAGGTGCCGACAATCGAAATCTCCTATTTTCTCTTATTCCACTCACCAATATTAAATCCACGTTAATTTGGTCAGAATGGATGAAAGGATCAGTGGATCTTCGGAAGGGTTAATTCTCCACCAAAATTAGAAAAGTGTGTGAAAAAAAATAAAAATATAAAACTTCTGAATTTCTAATGTCTAGACATTTATGTAAAATAACTGTCTGCATGCGAACTGTATCTTCAGACACTTTGATTGAATTATAATTATTACGTAATATTATATAATATTTTAAAAATAAACAGAAAATCGTCTGATGTCGACTTATGTGAATAACACAAATAAAGAAATAAAGGCCCTATTTGGTCAAAGCTTTGATGTTATAAAATTTGTGTAAATATTGATTTTTATAAAAAAAAATATTTAATACATAATTAAAATTGTACACATATAAGTTACTCAGTGTTAATAATTTAATTTTTTCTGTAATTTGCGCTTTATCAAATTACTATAACGTTCGAGTCTGTTCAAATAACAGTGATATCATCTGTTAAATTGTTCAAACGTATCGCGTGTCTTCATCTATCACTCCTCGGGACAGTATCGCCGATGGATCACAAAGCCTCAGTTCTCTTTAAGTAAGGGTCATTACAGAAGAATTTTAAAAGTTCAAGATAAAGTTACTAATTGAAATGTTACAACTACAACGTTTTGGACATTCAATTTTTCTTATTCTTTTTATTTTTCCGGTTTAAAAAAGAGAAGTGAATGCTCGAGAAATCACAATTGCAACATTTTTATTTTATAACTCTATTCACATTCACTAAGTTGAAGAATTACTCTAATGTATTACTGATTATTCTATTTTACTGCACTTTTAGTTTTTGTGAGCAGACAGAAATTGAGGGATTTCAGGAAATTAAATTTTCTTAAAGATGAGAAATCCTATTATTTATTTAATCTCCACGTCCGCATATGTCTTTGACAGAATCCATTTTTTAACAGAAGTCTTAGAGATATTTACCGTTAAAAATGAAAAAGTTTAGAAAAAAAGATATCGATCAATCAAATCTTTCTTGAGAAAAGATCGACTTCCTCGGTGTGTGACTGATCACGTCCCATATATACAACCTTTACATACATTACGACACAGATCTCTCCATTCCAGCACGTATTCTCAACCATTCGAAAGTCTTTTTCCGAGCCCTTTAAAAGGGTCGAACAAAGCTGGAGCGCAAAATCTTGGCTATTTTATAAACGCGTGCACGTACGCATCGTCGATTACCGCGAGTAACGCAGCTCTCGTCCAAGATCTTTCCTTAACGGCCACCGGCTATTGTACCTGATCCCGCGAACGTGTTTGGAACACATCGGCGAAATCCCCGAGGTGCCCCACAGCTGCTGCAAGCGCGATCGCGTTAGCCAACGCAACAGGATAACTACCATACTTCCACTTCTTCGAGTACTTCTTCTTTCCTCCTTTCTTTTTCCCATTGTGCCGCGTCGACGACTTCTGCCACTTCGTACCGTTCGTAAAACAACTATTTTTCCGGAGTCGACACTCTCCGGGGATTTCCGGGGTTTCTTCACATCCGCTACTGGCTCCAATGTCGTGTCATGTTGCCCTCGTTCGTCGTTTTGAACGCTTTCTTCCTTTTACCGACTCTTGAATGTCATTTATAAGATCAGTTTTTGTTTTGCATTCCGACGAAAGCATTACAAATATTAACTTCTTCAATATCAAACCAGAGATAAGACGACCAATAATTTTGAAACTTCAAGCATATAAAATAATGTATACATTGAGAGAAATATGTACTAAATTTTAATAAATAATTGTTTGAATAGTACATTTATTTATGGAAAATAAATATTTGTTAAATAAAATATAATAATAGGTAAATCAAATTAATAGTTTTAGTACCAAATAAATATATGTTTACATTTAGTAAATATTCAATTGGCACTATTCGAATAAATGTTTATTAAAATTTAGTACATTTTTCTTTCAGTGTAGTAATATTAAGAATTTATAAGCACTTTTTAAAGTAAAAAAGACAGACATTTATATTAATAATTAATATATTTTTTTTCTTAATTTCTTTTAAGTTTTAAAATACTGTTATCATATTTCTAGTAACTGTTGGAATTTTGTATTATACATTATAAACATATTCGTTATCTCGAATGTAAAAAATATACGACGGAAAGAATGATTTTGTTAAAATATCTAAAATTTAGGTAGAGAGATACAGATTTGAAAATAATTTTCTTGCACTATCAAAATAATTACGTAGGAATCTCAAGCATGATGAGCAATGCTGGAAAAAGTTTTGACATTCTAACAACTAGTTTGAGCATTCTACATAATTACATTGGCCCAAAATTATTTTCAGATCTAAAACTAGCTGAATTTTTAGATATTTCAGATAAAACACGTTCTTTTCGTGTAGATATTCCAGCATCACTGCTCACATTCACCTAATATTCAAGATCCACAATGCACAGTGTATATGTTCGTGATGAAAACTATCGGGCTTCTTTCCAGAACTTGGTAACGCGACGTCGACAGAGAAGCAAGAAGGAAGATATGCGAGAATAAGGCGAGGTCCGATATAAAAGGAGCATGACGATTATCGACTCTTGCCTTCATTTTTTATATTCGTGGCAAGAGAAAGAACGAAAGAAGAGAAGAAAAACGGCGTGAAAAGCGTGCGATAGAAAGCAAAAAAAAAGCGACAAGAAGGAAAAAGTAGGGGATGGCTATACGAACCGATGAGAGAGACGCGCGAAAGACGAGGCGGGAAAAGGGAGGCCCCGGTGGGGGTTGGAAAAATATTTGCATACACCCCCGACCTCCCTTCCCCTATATCGGCCGTGCGATTCCTCGATATCGGTTCCGGCGTCTCCATATTCCGAAGTTTTGCCAGCCGAAGCGACTTTCGTACCGAGCCTCTGCTTTTTCCTCCCTGCATTCAATCCCCTGTCCCTTTCCCCCTCTTTCCCCTCCCTTCTCCTTTATCTCTGCTCGCGCGCCTCAGTTTCCTTATCCTCCTCTTCCTCCTTCTCTCTGTCTCTTTTTCTCTTAGCTTTTCTCCTCCCACGAGGACGATTCTCATCCTCTCGCTCTTTTCTTCTCGCTGGCGCAATGTGCATCAGAAAATATGAATCCTTCGTCGCATTGTCTACGACAGCGTTTCTCGAACTTTCCGCCATTGTGCGCGAATGACGAGGGGACAAAGGAAGAAATTAAGAGCCGTTCTCAATGAGTGCGAGAAGAAGCGTCGCGGCGGCGATGGCCGTAATTTGCATTGATGCACCGAGACTGCGTTCGCGCGCATATAATTATCTCGCCCGTCATCTTTTCGCTTTCCATTCTAATAAAAATCATAAGTTTTAAAGCGCGCAAATAGAACAGAGTACATTTATAACAGTGTACAATAATTAGACGCTTGATCATCCAAGTTATTTTTTAATAACTTATACATTATAACTATCTATTATTATATATAATCTATTATTATCATATTGATTGATATATATAACTACACTGAAAAAAATGTTGTTTCAACAGCATTATTTTAATTGAAACTAATCTTGTTGATTTAACAAGTATTAATAAAACATATATAATTTTATTAAAGCAAGAGCGTAAGTATATCTGTTTCATTAATGTTGTTATTGAATTGACAAAATTATTTTCAATTAAGATAATACTGTTGATATATCATTTTTTTCAGGGTAAATACTACGTTTATAGAAACGCAGTCATATTTAGGAATGTGTAAACAAATGATATCACTATTGCGAATTTTGACTAGCTATATTTCTTTGATTTAGCCAGCATAAAAATGGCGATCTCGATCCCGCAAGAAATCGAATTATAGTGTTATTCGAGAGGATACAATCAGTGACTAGTTTGTTAATCGATATTTTAAAACAAGCGTAGCTGCGAGCAGATGGTGACGAGAATCGATCGTTGCTACGCCATACCATAGCCCCGAAAAAGGCGAATGGTCAATGGTCAAACGAACGCCGTTACCCGGCAGATGGAATGATACATTTTATGTGAGGGAAGGCGCGTTGTTACGATTTTTAATTGGAAAATTTTTCGGAGGTAAAGTGTTTCTAATTGATTATCATAAAAAAAGTAGACAAACGAAAAAATAAATTTCTCAGAAAATTGCACTCCAAAAATGTTAGTATATATATTTACTTCAAAATATTTTTAAAGTACAATAATAATAAAAAAGTGTAATACAATATTCTTATGATTTTTTTCTAATATCTAGTGTTTATATACGCGTTTGTTTTTTATCTGAACGTTCGAACAAAAATATTAGCAAATGGACTGTTTTACGTCTAAATCTTATTTTCCTTATTTTTCTACGGCGACTTCGACACTGTCGAAAAAATAAATAAGGGAATTTTGAGAAACATTCGTATGTCGCGCTACATTATTTTGTCAAATGACGGTTTCGAAATCAACAATGTGAGAAAGAAGATAATAGCTCCGGCATATTACTTTTGTATTTTGCGAATGATGAATGATGACTCTTTTTCTATCTCTCTCCATTTATCTATCTATCTATCTATCTATCTATCTCTCTGTACTTAGTGTCTCGTCGTATCATATCACGTCACTTTAGACTATGTCACGTGTTACATGCTCCGTCATTCCTGATGATGTATGAAGAAGGGTCCTGGTTTCTTAAGGGCTTACCTTTCCAGGCTAGCTCGAAACCCCTACAATATTAGAGCCACCGTGCGAAGACGATAACTGTTCCGTCCATGATGTCGCTCTTCGCCTTACCGTACACTGTCTCTTTATCCCCTTGATAGTATATCGAGCTAAAGTTATAATTATATCGGTATCTTGGAAGTGTAACCAATACAATTTTGAAGGGCGTATCGAGAGATAAAGGATATTCCAAACTCTCTTCCTAAGTTTTAAAATGATTTCTCCGTTTGAAGATCAAATTCTGTCGAAGTAAAATTGCTTATATTTTATTATCTTATCCGATATACATTAAGAAAAAAGTTTTTGATATTTGTAATCATTAATTTGATAATGTAACCATATTTTATATAGTTAGTCCAAAGAATGATTATAAATTTAAATAAATATAGTAAATATGCAACTATTTTTATAGTAATAACAACTGCATTTATTTTTAGTGCTGATTATATATTTTTTAAAGAACTATAAATATAATTATATTAATTCAATGTTACTAACATTATAACAGTAATTATCATAATTATGGTACCATATAATTATGATTATTAAGGAATTATAATCACAAATACCAAAAACTTTTCTCTCAATGTATAGAAATTCACTTCAAAGAGACGTATGTTAGTCATTAAATCTGGATCGGTAGATAAAAAAAAGCGACGTGATGAAAACTAATTAAATTTTTGCGAAAGGGAAAATTAGACTCCGTATAATTTGCGGAATATGTAGTAATAAGATTAATGCAGAAACTGTTTATTTAGATCATATTTGTATCGTGCTGGAAAAATCCATATCTCAATACGTCCTTAAAAATAGCAATATTCTTTTCTCCCCGTATCTCGCGTATCCGGCCAGAAGTCCGGTTTTATCTCCTCGGAGACAGGCGTGTTTCTCGTTTAAGAAAACGTCTCGTCACGCGTCTTATCAACGTGGCGAACCAATACGATACGATCGATCAGACACAGTTGGTGGCACGTGACGTCTCTTTCGAGGGTAGATCATTTCCACGATCGGTAGGGCTCGAAGGAGGGCACGCGCGGTTAATTAAAGCGCGGCACCGAGTTAATAAGCGGCAAGTCGATGTTGTAATTAGCAATCATTACCGTCGAAATATCTCTTCCAAAGAGGATCAGTGTGGTGCAGCGCCACCCGCCACAGTGAATTTTAATTAATTCGATCGGCCGCGGTAAATTCCTCGAGAGATTGGCGATTGAGTTTAACACTTTGCCTAGGAGCTATCAATCCCGCCCTTTTTTTTATTAATTAATCGAAGCTTATAAAATGCTCTGTAGATTTTTCAGCGAATTAATATACCTAATAAATTGCTTAATAACTTCGAGTGTAACGATATAATGAGTTAATATTAATTAATAATAATTCATAAAAGAATAATCTTTGTGAAAATATGAAGTCGTGTCCATTTAAATATTATATCAAAGATTTTTATAAAATATCATTTCGTCGTACTTATAATTTTGTCCCATTTAACATTATCGTCTAAAATTGCGAAGGTATAAAAAACAAAATAAGAGATTAATTAAATACGAAATAAGGTGCATAATTGTAAAAATAATTTCTGCGCTCGCACATAATTAGTTTTAAATTTAACCTACCGAAAAAAACATTTTCCAACGCTCCATCATGATCTAACGCAAATTTCAATTTTGCACGAGCTAACCCATTAACCTCGCGGCAAGCTGCATTTCCAGCAGCTTTAAATGCACTTTGTGTTACCCCTTTAGCGGGCTTAACGCGCGATGACGCGCAAACACATATGCCTCCCCCGAGAGAAAAGGAAAACAAAGGAGATCGGGAAATGTAAGAGGGTAAACCGTCGGCCAGTTTTCGTGGCAATCGAGAAAAACTTCAGGCGCCACGCGATGATATCCAAACGACAGAAATTTTCGTTATCCGCGCGTGCGATCGCGTCGGGGGTGGTAATTGGCTGGGAGAGAGAGAGAGTCGGGCTCGCGCGGACGATACGCTTTCTAATATTTGTACACTTTGATTGGAGTTTGCCCAGACGGAACTCAAATTAATTACACACTTTTTCCTGCGCGTCCCGCATTCGCGCAATAACGCGATAACGCGCCGGATGAGTTTCTCGCGTCGACATGCATCGCTGTCGCTCAAACGAACATCCGTCTGTTCCACAATGTGCGGAAAAAAAAAAGATTTGAGTCCGTTTTACGTCCGCACAATTTGTAATCCGCACGAGAATTCTATGGTTAACTCTCTCAGAGATGTTTCGCGTGAAAAAGGTTAATAGTTTTATCTAAGGACGTATTTTTGTATCGTGCGAATATCCCTTAGCTGTTAATTTGAGATAAAATTGATATAGAGATACAAAAGATTACAAAACGAGAAACCGATTTTTAGGAATTTGATTTGCACAATAATTGACGAGTATAATCACTATTTACTTGAACTAATATAAAAATTTCTGTATGTTGTGCTAAATTCAATCATACATAACAATTCATAATCGCGGAAATTTTGTCACGGACATTTCAAAAATTGTTTACGTTGTGCGCATGAAGCGCTATCGAGTTTAAAGACTAGTAGCTTTATTTTTATTATAAAATTGCTGTAGTTATGCGCTTCCTACCTCGCGTATCTTTTTAATTCACGTTACATCCATACTTTCTAGCTACAAAGTTTTTATGCTCGTTTTTTTCTCTTTGTTCCTGTTCCTGATTCCCGTACATGTACTTGCTTTATTTTAACCGCAAAAAAGTGGAAAAACGTTAAAAAGACCGACTGAAAAGAGCGGACCTACTTTCTCCGTGGCTTGAAGAAAAGCTCGGCTTGAAATTCGACCTCGTAATTCGCGCCAGCACTATCATCGTCACTACCAACGTCAAATCTCATGCGTACTTTTCTACACGATAGGGGACACCCGAAGAGGCGGTGCGAGACCTCTTGCCGTCCAAAATTTAGGACGGCTGGAAGACAGGAGGATGAGGGAGAATGGCGCGGATCGTAACTTAAATCCAGAAGTGATCATTTTAATAGGGCCAAATTAATTTCTCGCGAGAATGCGGCGGCGACACTGCACCCGGAGGGTTGGCCTAGCAGAAGCGGGTACCGGGGTGGTGAAGTGAGGGTGGAGGAGACTACTGAAAGCTCGACTGGTGCGCAAGAGGAATAGAGCGAGCGAGGACGAAGAGAGATGGAGAGAAAGGGAGGATCGAGGGTAGCGCCGGGATCGTGGGGCATAGATTATGAGATGGGTGACATTCTCTGACATTTTAGTAATGTCGCCACCGTCTAACCCAACCCGAACCGCCACCCGCGTCCCACCCCCGTGATGGTGGTATTTGGTACCCAAGGGGCATGCGGGCATAGTTTGCCGCGCGCGGCCATGGTACAATTCGCCCGGCAAGTTTCCGCAGCTAATTACCATATAGTGTCTTGCGGCGCGCGCCTTGCTCTGCTCTCCAGTCGAAGTCCTTTAATAGATGTCCCGGCAGCTGCGCAGCTGCGAGAAGCGGTCAATTTGGAGGTGCGAATGCGATTGCGAATTACATTTGCGCCGTGCGCCAACGGATAATCTATGAGGAAATCGACGCAACTGGAACAATCGGGCGCGAGAGAAATACGTTTAAGCCTGTGCTCCACAAACGTATTGTAGCTCTGAGTCAGTTTTAAAGTGAATCGGTTTATATTAGATCTGACTTCGATTCTACACTGCGTTATCGATATTCAATTAAATTAAGTAAAAATGACCGAAATATGATCAATATAAAAGAGTGAAGAGAATATTGATTAAGATAAGTCTTGGTAATAATATTTTTGTGTGAATTTGCGCAGTTTGCTTGAACTGGAAATTGTACGATTTTACACAAAAATATTATTAGGCACTTACTTTGATCGAATATGGCCCTCTTCATTCATTTGTGTCAATTGTTAATATTGTTACGTTTACATAAGTGATATTTGAGATATAGTCAGTATTTTTTTTTATCTTTAACACTCTCGTCTCGTTCCTCATTTCCGATATTTAAAACCCAGAAAAGAGCTAAAAAAGCTCAACGCTAAATTTACGTCGCTTTCGCCCTTCTCACGCCGGTGTCGTTTCGCTTCGATACAATCGAGATACCAACCCCCGGTCGACTGGGTCATCTATTTCCTCCCTCAGCTCCTCCGGCTGAAGACGACGTCAGAGGATTTCTCACCCCTCGGTCGCGCCGGCCGGATATTCACCTTCGTGTCGTCCTCTCTCATTTTTACGTCGCTTCCCCGCGATCGTATTTACATAGGCCACATCATAATAACGGCGTTCTGGTGAAACCATGAAAATTTTCCACCGACGAACGTTAACGAGCTTAGGACGATCGTGAGACGCGAAAAGAAGGAATGAATACGAAATTAATAGTATTCCACGCAAAGTGCGCGTGCATGTGTGCAAATCGCCGTCATAACTCCATGCATCTGTACGCTGAAAAACCCCTTCAGCTCTTCCCTGTCTGTCGTCTTTTCCACCTCATGTTTTAGCACTTTCCCTTCGTGTTCCACCTTTTTTCCCGAGCAACTTTCGTATACCCTGTCGCGCGATTACTTCCAGAGAAGTGCGTGGAAACAATAACGCACATAATAGAATTGGCATAAAATTGTAAAAATAAATTTATAGAAAATTCGTTGCTCGGAAAGCATATATTTTATTTAATGCCATTTGGGGTTAAAATACCGACGTAGAGAGGACTGAGATATATTAATAGGAATTTGCAGGGATGCACAAATACACTTTTGCTATGATCCATGAATAATGTTTAATAATACGTGTATATATACGTGTGACTACAGATGTTTGCATTTTAAGAAGATTACTGTGTCGAGACTGTTTGTGTATGTTATGTAGGTCGTATCGATATGATCGATCCGCGAAATGTGGTCAGAAATATCTTGGGATTGAGATCGTGTCGCGTCTGCTCGCATTAGTTGGAACTCGAAATCATTTCTGGCACATGGGGCACTTAAATAAGTCGCTTAAATGTCACGTTATTGACTGAACTTTTTGACTATCTGTTTTAAGTCGGCCACGAATCTTAAAACACAAAGTGCTCCTCAAAGTAGGTTACAGTGATCAAGCTTGACACGAAAAAAATTGCAGGTGTCATATTTTTAGAAAATCACCTTTATATGCTATTCATGAGACACTTATGACGTACGCGAGAAGAATAAAGGACATACTCCTGTATTACTTCAAATAAATAATGTATTCTATGTATTTGGAAAAGAGACTTCTTTCACGAGACTGTTATTCATCGCACTTGTAGCTGTTTCATTAAGCTTACATTTGAATAACCAATCTACAAAAATACTACAATTTTATTTCTTCAAATTATTTTTTAAAACTGTAATCTACGGACACTTTATAAGGTTCTTTTTTTAACTGCAAGCTTTCAGACCTTTAAATATTTTTCTTTCGAAGCGCCATTATCATTCACACACTTCTTTCAGCGCAAATTCAATCTTTTATCTTTAGAAGTGGCTCGAAACTATTATAAAGTAATTATTTAAGAATACGTATCGTCCATTCGATTGGAAATTAAGTTACAGATGGTCTTTAAGTTCGAAGGAAGAAATGGCGCGCAAGGCAGAGTTAATAAATAGAGTCGCACGACATGATGGCGTATTTCACGTATTTTCATCGCCAGAAGTCTCTTAGAGTGCCGTAATATAATAGGAACGAAAGGGATGAGAAGGTGCAGAGAAAGAGGGTCCGACAGATAGAGCCGAGAGACGAGTTTCGGGGGCTCGTAAGTAGTTTTATTAAGGGGTTCCTTTTGCAAAACGTAGAGGACGGTTGAATATACATCGGTGGAGATATATGCGATATCGATTACCATTCGGACTGCCAATATTACGTCGTCGGTCCATCCCAGTATACTTCCTTCTACATGCAACTATCAGGCAGTTGTACCTCTATATCTTTCATCTCGTATACAAGATGTCCGCAAAATACCTTCCATAAGCTTAAATTTCAACATTACGTTTACTATCTTATTTTGTAATTAACTATTCTAGCGTAAATATATCGTATTATAATACGTTAAAATTAATCCCGTCTCGTAATACACGTTTATATTGTATTCTACATCCTTTTTCATAAATATTTAATTCAAATTTTAGTTCCTTAAAATATTTTTCCATAATTAATATAATGATTGTATTACACTTGAATAAAAGTCAAATTCTAAATTACAATCTTGAGAAAAATCCATAAATGAGAATCCATAAATCCACAATATGTAATGAAACAAAATTTGAATATCACGATTCCCTAACTTGAAAGTACAATAAAAAGAAATAGAAGAAGGAATAGGCGCTGGTCCAATAGTCCACTAATTGTTCAAAAATATCTCAATATTTACAAGTTGGAAATTTTGTTAAGATATAATGAAAATTTTCATATAATGAAAATTTGTGAGACACGGTGTACTTCTGCCCCTCTTTCTATCCCATCTATCTTGTTCTGTCTTTCTTTATTCCTCTTTCTCACTCTCATCCCTCGTCCATATGACTCCCCATTGCGCTCGCGAGCCAAACTCGCACACAGAGAAATAGTATATATACATAAGAGTGGGAAATAGAGCCTATCTCGCAAAATAACTTTGGAGCACCATATCTACGCAATAGTGTATGCACGTAGCGCGCTGAAGACACGACGCGACATAAACTTTAACTCTTTAAATAATAAAGAGAAACGGGTTAACTTGGAAAATATTCATTAACTTGAGAATTCTAAATAATATGAATGTGAAACTTAATATAGCAAGTAAATGTAGGAAATAAAGAAGTTTGGAAGGAAAAATTTGAATTTGAAACAGTAATATAAGATATCTAATTTTTTTTTAATTTGTGATTATTATAGTGACTTACGCAAAGCGACATTAATTCGGATAGTAACTTTAATAATTAGGTACCCGATAATCCCGTAGGACTATGTATCGATAAATAATTAAATTGAGATGATATATCGTGCCGATCCGAAAATTGAGTTAGTCGAGAGATGGCAGTGCGCGATGGTAGGAGTTCTGTAAGAGTAATTCGAAGATAATGTGATCACAAATAGGAAGCACCTACGAGATACGAGCGTAAAATAATTTTGGAGAAGAGCGTGATGTATGCACGTGCGCATGTGAAGAGCCGCGGTGAGATATGTACTTTGACCCCTTAAATAACCAAAGAATGCGCGGGATGTCGTTTCGGCGCTACGTGTCACGTGCGACATAAAATTAAGCGAGAGTACTCGGCACTCGTGCGAAGGGACTATGTTATCTCAACTGTGCGATTCAATTGCATAAATATAAAATAGAACAGTTGACGGGAAAAGCGTTGTGTGCTCCGAAATCATAGATTTAAGAAGAGATCTCATTCTTTTGATATTATAATATTTAAGAAAGTACAGAAAAAAAATTCTTTTTATTCGACAAAGAATTTATAAACGGAAAATAAAATATTCTCCATTAAATAAAACTTCTCCTCCCCCCTCTCCTCTCTCTTTTTCTCTCATTGTGCTTGCATCTCCATTTTCTTGTTTATCTTTATAAATTTGATTTAATTTAATTTTTATGCCTTCATTTCTTTATTTTTTTTCGCCACTTTATTATTTTTTATTTTTATGTTTATCATGTTCTTATTGTTCTCTGTAATTTTATTTTTTTTTTATCAATGCTTTTAATTTGTATGTACATTTTTAAAAGGTTTGCTCTCTCGCATTTTTAGAAATTTTTTTAATGACTTTATAAGTTAATTATAGCTCTTACGTAATTGATTTATGAATAATTGATGGTGCAACGTGTATACCATCCTGCACAAGTTCACGGGGAGCTTTTGCAAAATTCCAAATTCCACTACGTTATAAATGTTGCAAACGCAAATATCCGAAACGGGTAGCGTACCCTTGGAAATAGCGTATGAACATAGGGTTCAGTGTATTTTTTTGACCCCTTAAATTGCCAGGAAGGTACGGACGGTCGTTTGTTAGCCACCACGTGTTATCGCTGCCTTGAATAATACAGTTGGTGTGTTTTACGAAAGTTATGCGCTTACACCCTTTAACTAAATTACGCTTCGCGGGGGTTTGAACGTTTCCCCGATAGATGCGCCAGAAGAGATAAACCAACACAGTATACGTCCATTTTCTGTGGTTTTTTTTACCCGTTAATAAATATTTCACGCATCCTTCTCTTGTACAAATTAATAATTTCTATCGCAATATGAGACAATAATAAATTGTTATGTAAACAAATGTTCCTTTTTTATGAAAGGATTATGAAATTGAAAAAAAGAGTGGTAATATTAAAACCGTTTATTTCTATTCTATTGTTTCGTTATGAACAATCACAGAAATTAAAATTGCGTGGAAAAAAAAGAAAATTGCTTCTACAACACGTTTAAAACGTTACAACGAACTGACACGTGCTTTCGAGGTATCGTTGACGTTAAAGAATCACTTTACTGGTGAAAGAGATAAAAGTGTAATCCACTATTCGCTCGTGTAAAACGGAACACGTGCGAAATGGACCACGAAGAAAAATACGGAAACCCGTGCTACGCCAATGTCCGCACAAGGCAGCAAGCTCCATCGGTCGGTCCATCGAGTCTCGATAGTCGTGAAATCTTTCCCACATCCGTCTTCTAGCCCGTTGCTCGCCGCCTTCGTGCCTTCTACGATTTTTCCCATTAAAAGTAAGACGGCGCCCTCGTGCAAATCCCCGCACATTTTTACTGCCGCGTTCGTGCACCGATATACGCTTAAAATCAATGTTCAATGCACATACGGCTTCCCACGTCTCGCGCGAGCAGCTGGAATATGTGTTTGTATCCCACGAAGAACACACTATGCGCATGTGTGCGTGTGTCGAGGGATTTCGAGTATATATACGGGGTGTACCACGAAGTGAACATAAAAGTATAGAATTAAATGCTCAAAATATAACAATTCTATTATCCGAATTTGGTCAAAATAATTTCAATATCTGATATAACATCAGAATATATTTTACTTCTGTAAAATGGACGAAACTCAGCGTCCTGTTAGTTGATTGTGATTCTGGCATTAACTGTAGAATTAACGAGATATTCAGTTTTTACGTTTGTCTCGATACTTTTAATGCTAACGAATTCGATAAAGTGTTCCGGTCGGGCGTGCATGTGTAGACGATACCGCAATGAGCGCATGAATCGAATACAAATGCGTATGATGGTACACGTAGGTAGGGAAATCGATAAACGTTCTCTACAGCGCGTATTGTCATTTCTCGCGTAAACACAGATATTTTATTCGCAAACTGATAGACTATAACAAATCGAATTTACTTATGATAATAAAATTAAACAATATATTGAAAATTTAATTTGCTATTTTCGTTTACTAAAAAGACAATACTCTCTTGTGCACTATAAAAAATTACATGTGACATTACAACAATTATATAGTCAGTAATTTTGGAACTCATTATTAAAAGTGTTTGTATAATCACACACATGAATAAAGTTATAATTCATTTTTATAAATAAATTATTCTTTATAGTAATTAAACAATTTGCAGAAGTAAGTTTGCACAATTAAAGATACGTTTATAGAAATATGTACATATTAATTTGCCAATGAATATAATTTTTCTTAATGTTTATTATTGGTATGTACAAACGTAAAAATGTAAACATAATATGTGCGATATATTATTATTAAATTATATAATAATATTATTATATAATATAAAAATTTTTATATTTACATAGAAATTATAAAATATACTTGTTATTGTATTTTTCCGTTTAATATAAAGAAATATTATTCATGCAATTATAGCTAAAAATAATAATTTTTATAACGCACAATTTTATACATTTCTACTATAAAATGTGTAATTTTTACATATTATACAATACAATTATTTATTTAATTTTACATATTTTTTTATAATGTGTGATCTAATATTCAAAACTAGAGAGAAAGCTGTTATTAAAAACAAAAATTGTAAAATTTAATATAAAATTATAAATCTAAAAAATGTATATATATTCTGTATTCTCATTTGTTCTCTTAATTGGACAAAAGAACGGTTTGCTTTTTTTTGAAAATTTTATTTCTAGCTTCAAATACACTAACAACAATCGTCAAAAAAACAAAGGAAATGTCAAAGCTTCGATCTGTTTATTTAGATTATTCGACGAATACAAACATTGTTGTTACTTGGTCTGTACTTGTGACCCCCAAAACATCTTTGTCAGTCAAATATGTTGTCAAACTAGAGAGTTGAACGGATAAATTGGTGGGGCTTTAGGCAGAGGCCCCGCTCGTTATTTAATCGCACAGTATCGCCTTATCAACGTCGCGATGTCTATCAATAAATTACTCGCCTTGCTCACAAAGCCAAAATTATTTGCGTCGGTCGCGTAATAAGTGGAACTACAATTTTAGCTTATAAACGTGCTTTAATCATGTTACATGGTAAAAAGGTTTCATAAATACACTCGTGTTGGTTACATCGTACTCAAGTGAAAAATTGTGTAGTTTGTTTTTCCAACTCGATTCCAACGTGCTCGTGAACATTTGTCCTCTGCAAATATCGCATGATAGTCGTTTATGTCGTAATTGTGGTTTGCAATTTTACATTAGATTTTACAATTCCCCATCGGAGGAGTCGCGAGCTCTGTTGTCAATTCATCGCAAGACTGGATAAATTTCATTAACGAACCTCATAGTTAGTGGCCGAACTTTCGATAAGCGCGTTAGTGATACAAGGTATGCTATGGATACGATAGCACAAAGTTTAACAACATAATTACGGGTGATGTATAAGGACAATAATGTCCATAGTGATTGTAAAGTTGATATATTGCACGACGAACTTCCGAAAAATGTATTTATTAAGCTTTCGTGCTGAAACTCCAGACCAAAACTAACGAGCTAAGAATCTTTAATTCTTAACCAGAAGGACCTAAGAATGTCAAAGATACGTATAATTGCTATAATTGCTTTTTATAATAGTGAAGCATGTTACAGTACATATTTCAAAAAGCAAAAACATAAGTATTTCGTAAACTAACAGACTATAATAAATCGGACTTATTTATGATAAGAAAATTGAACGTAAACGGAAAAAATAATTTTTCTCTAAAGTATCTAAAATTAAGCTGGATATAAATCTGAAAATACTCCTTTTATTTAATCCGTGATAACTCAGTAACAAAAAATCTTAAAAACATTTTTTTAACAATTTTGTAGGGAAAGCTTTAAGCTTTAGAAAGTCGAAAATTTCCCCAAGTTTTTTTTGTACACATGACAAGCACACAAAATGAGAACCAAATTTTTGCATTTTATTTAATTCGTAATTTTCTGTATGCAAAAATTACCAAACTCACAGAAACTCAAAAGATATAGTGACCTTTTGAAAGTAAAGATTTAAAATTTTAAAACTTTTTAATTTAAATTTCCTTCATTTTTAACGAAGTTCCAGCTGCTTGAATTTTGAAATTTGTATCGGCACAAACTTTTGTTCCAATATATGTATATGGAAAATATATACATATATATTGCGGTTTAATATTTGCGCTTTCAACTAACTTGTTTGTATCTATGTTTCAGATCCGATATAGCAACAAAACGGAACGCAACCTCGCATTTTTATCAAGAAGTGCGCAATCGGGGTCATGATTAACACTTTGTTGGCTTCGAGCTACTGTCCATCGTCCATTGTTACGTAAGATTCATTTAATTAACTCAGTTTTCAATGCATGCCACATCCGTTCATAGCCAAGGGCAAACATCGCATATTCATACGTACATATGTAAAATATATATGTATATAGCAAAAAAATGCTCTGTTCAAACAAAGTTAGCAAAGAATTCAAATTATAATTATTTTAATTGCATATTTTCTTGAAAACTTCATTCGCTACAAATACACAATTTTTATTCGAAGAAAAAAAACATAGTCACTCTGTACATAAACCCTTGTATTGTATATATAGACATATGCGGGATCATTGTTACGGGTTTTAAGTTTACAGCCTCTTTCGAGAACGTTTCATCGTTCGCGCCCCTTTGTCACTCGTGCCCTTAAAAGACATTCCGCAGAACGTCGTGAAGGGAGATAACCCTCATGTACAAGAATTTTACTCTAACGAGTCGCCCGGTGAGACTCTTGTATATCTCTTGCGAGAAGACTCGATTGAGTCGTGGCTTTATTCGAGAGCCAGCTCGCTGTCGTCCAATGCACTAAAATTAAGCGAAAAGACGGCCTTTTTACATTTTTAATTCGCCGATACGAACTTGCAACGAATCAAGACTGCGCCCTCGTATCAATCACAATAGAAGTACCCCCTGTCTCCCTATTTTATGCAATTCCCGTGGCGCCGCGACGATCCAAGAGCTCCTCCAGAAATTCCTCGTGAGGGTGCATTTCCGCAAAACTTTGCAATCGCCGCAGGGTGCAGGAACCTTCTACCCTCGCTCTATCTTTGCCTTCTCACTCTGTTTGCCGAATAGGGATTCGATCTCTTCCACTTCTCTCTATCTCTCTTTTTCCCGTTCCTTTTTTTAGCGCTGCTCGGTCCTTCAGACCTATCACGTTTCTTTCTCCTCACCAACGCCGAGCTCCATCAACGCCTGTCGTTTAGCCCGCGGCGAAGCGTTGACGAAAGCAAAAGTGATTAGATGAAGATAGAGTGAAGAACGAGAGGGCGTTCGCAAGGCCGCAAGAGGAAATTGCTGGGATGTTTGGTGTCTTTTTTTCAAGAGACGCGCACTCAATTATTCAACAATCTTTTTTAATCGTTGTCTTCCAGATTTTGCAATTTCTGAAATCTTTCTCTTGTCTTCTATTTATAATTTTCCACTCAATTATTCCGAAAAACAATTTTCTTCTTCCTCCCTCCCTCCTCTCTCTCTCTCTCTCTCTCTCTCTTTCTCTCAATACGATTAAATTTACGTTTATAATTATCTCATTTGCTACTAAATTTGTTACTAAAATTAAATCAATGTTTCTTTAAAAAAAAAAAAAGAAACTTTTGTTAGAAACTTTGTAAGAAAAATATCTAGTAAAATTTGATCGTGACGTAAGCAATAGTTTTGAGAGACTTTGCATCGTATTTGTCGCTGTCACGCGGCGCGATATTATTTCTAGCCGTCGCTCACGATTTCCTGATTTTCATAAAGTGTCAGATGCTGTTTGGCCGTCCCCGCGTTGCATTATTGCGGAGATGCGAAAGCGTACGACGTTAACTACACATATAAGTAATTAAATACGACGAAGCGCTACTGAGATTTTTCCCTGCTCCCTCGTGCAATTCATTATCATCATCGTCGTCATTATCAATGTGTGGTTAGGAGAAACGAGAAAGAAGATGTAGGAATATACAAGATAAAATTATCCTACGAAATAAAGACGTTTTATTTATCAGCGACTTAAAATACTATGTCTCGAAGCATCGTATATACCTTTCAAGTTTTCTTTATCGAAGACCAAGACGCAAATTGGCGAACTTTTGAATTCGTGCACAATAGATTTCAAAGACATGGGCGACAATGATACCCGTATTGCGGTAAGTCTTTCCGGGATAATTCACGGCGCTTTTCGCAAAAGCGGAAGCCACGAAAAAATATAGCCGCGAAAAGTTGCATTTGTTAAAAATAGGGACTATCGAATTCCTTAGTCCTACTTGCGGACCTGACGAGTATTGTCCGGTACTAATGATAGGAAGTTCGCGTCAAAAGAACGCACCGCATTTGGTGCTGTCTAAAAGTATCTTTTCAAGAATTCATCGAATTCCTGGAGTTGTGTGTGTGTTGTGTCTTCAGAATTAATTCAATCAGTTCAATGGACTTTATTTCATTTTATTTGGTAGGTGGAATACAAACGTACAGATACTGTAAAGCGGATTAGTTTTATAAAATTTTAATCATCAAGCTTTTTCTCTTCGTGGAAAAATGAACTTTTTTATCACGGCGCAAATTGAATGAATGCTATGCTTCTTGAATTTTTCCTTTAAGAATTTTGTTAAACTTGAAAAACGAAAAAGAAATATGTATGCTAATATTTCGTGACTCAATTGTTAAAATCTGATGTTAATGTTAGAAATCATCAAGATTAATTTATATATGCAAAAAAAAATATTTATATAACACATACAGTGCCGTGCTATAAATAAATCCCGTCTTGTCAAAAAATTTAACTTTTCACGAGTGTTCACAAATTGATAGCTGGCGCCAAAGAGTGCGGACTTTTCGAAGCGTTTAGTTTGCGATGGGAACGCGTCTGCTCTCGCCGAGCGCCGACAATATTCATGGTAATCCAATTCAAATTAATTCTCGGTGGGTGCCGCTCTTCTCGTCCGCGCGCGTCTCTCTTCTACCAAATAGCATCTCATAACCCACCTGGAGAGGAGGTTTGTAACCGGAAGTGACGTGAAATATCGCGCTGCGACGTAATCTTCCCCCCCCCCTCTCTCTGTCTCTCTTTCTCGTTTTCTCGTACCTTGTTTGTCATCGACCTAAACCGGTAGATCTCTTCGAGGTTTCTCTAATTGTTACTGCGGGCCTCCAAGATGTTAATCACGTGGCCAGGCTGAGATAGTAATTCAGCATTACTGTGAAGCATAACGCCCATTCAGATCCATGCACAGGCAATACTAGCTGCCGGCTTATTGACTTGCGTTTATTAGGTCCGTGTTGTCGTTCGCGCAAATAATCGCGATGTAATTGGAAGAGTAATATGATGAAAGGAATTCCACAATAGCGTCTTTCGGCATAGATGAAAAGCGCGAGTATGGTATCCTGTGCACTGCACAGTGACTTTACATGTAAAGAAGATTTTGCTGAAGTATTTAAAAACTTAGCTAGATACAAATCCGAAAACAATTTTGGATCAACAGATTATGTTGGAAACTCAAGCGTGATGAGCAATGCAAAAAGTCTAGCAATCAGCTCTTGAGCATAATTATTTTTACAGTTCAAGAAAATTATTTTCAGAGATCTGTATCTAGCTAAATTTTTAGATACTTCAGCAAAACTAATCTTCCCATGTAGTCATGTAGGAGATATTTGTCAACAGGCGTAGAACTTTTTATCTTTATGCAAATTTATTTATAGTATAATAATAATAATAAAACAAAAGTCGCGAAAATACAACTATTTTAATACATTATTTTATCTCGTGGATTTATGAAATTGTCGCCTCTTTTTATTTTAGTTTTTTTTAGTAGATAATATGATAGGAACTTCACGTAGTATATGTTTTTACCCAGAACGATCGTTAATCTGTTTAAGCTCTTTGAGCTCAAAGATAGAAAGGCACGCGACTTATCACCACGCACGGCAATGCAATAGCAACAATCAACGCTGCGCATGCAATGAACGAAACATAAGGCGGCGCTGGTAAACGCCGCTTTCCTCATTAGAATGCCGAACATTCTGGCGAATGCGGGGCTACTTCCGCAGCTTCCTAACTCGGCTCTTCCGCGTGCGTTCCCCTGTGCGAATGAACAAACCAGCGCGAATGAGCGCGCGCGTGTATGCGATCGAAATTCCGCGCGCGTCCCCGTTTGTAGCCGCGGCTGGAGCGGTTAACCGAATGAGTGATTAGCAGTGCGGTGGTTAAATCGCTAACCGAGTAGTTAACCAGTCGAGTCGGTTAGCCGAGCAGTTAGCCGGACGCGCCGGAGCGGTTCATCGGCTCTGCATTGTGGAGCTCGTGTACATATTACACTGACATAGCCGAGCGGACGGTAAGAATAATGAAACGTAAAATTACGCGATTTTAAATCTTTCGAATTAAATTAAAAGGTAAGACCGTTAAAATTAATTGTCGCAGACTATAAATTATGCGGTCCTTGCGAAAACGTAGAGTCCATTGAATGGCGATGTTAAGGGAAAATGTATGTAGCGTCGATGTTAGACAACGATGACATAAAATGACAAACGATGTCTTACCGCGTAAACAAATTCCGTTAGACAACCGCTGAACTACGGTTCTTATTCAAGACGATGATTGAGAACCGTAAGCACGTTGTTGGCCGCGTACAAAGGCACTGTGTGTTTGTAGAATAGGATCGCGCTAATAGACGTTTTCTATGAGATCGAAATGACGAGGGACAAGAATGCCATTCGTGAGCGTGAAGGTGACGCGAGCGTAATGCGCTAATAGCACTACAAAAGGTGATCTTTATGAGTAAGGAAGACACGCTCGCTGCACTGATATATCGTGGGAGGTGATGCGCTGTAGTAATTTTAACGAGCCCAAAGAATGGAATTTCGGCGGACATTAGTATCATTAAGTGGAAAAGGAAATTACGTCATTTCTCCATTCAGGGAATCCTCGTTTTAATACTTACTCTAATAGATAATTCTATTTCTTTTGAAGTCCATCATACCAACAGTTACATAGATCTCTATCGCGTAAATATATAAATATCTCGTCCAAATCTATGGAGCATAAATTTATATATAAAAGACGCTAGACAGAAATATGTTTGAATAACCGATGTTTGCAAACACACCGTGGAATAGAAAAGGACGCAGAGGCGTTGCAACCGGTTAATTTGTCATTTCCTTTGCCTGACATTCCTGCTCATCTGGGTCGTTTCGCACACGATCAAACTTGCACATCATGAGGCGTAAAAATTTTTTTGAACTCAATAGGACACGGATACTTTTTTTTATATATAACGGATAAAGTAGGTACATGCAACAGCCATTACACTTGGATCATTATATTATAATTTATCATTAAATTTAGTATTTAATTTATGAGTTTCTTGAGAGATATAAGCGGTTTTCTTGTCAAAAAGAAGAAAAAAAGGAATGTAATAAAAAAACCGATATCCAGATGTATTGCAACACGTTTTCTTTTTTTAAACTCGAGTCCATTGCATCTTCAGTCGGTCAATTAATTGTACGATCACGTAGTTGCGGCACGAAAGCTAGACGAGCACACGTGACTACGAACGCATACAAATATAGTCCATCTATACAAGGTAAACTCTAATGATTGGATAGAATCTAAAATTAAAATAATTCGCTATTTTGATTTAAAAAATACATTTAACATAGATTTATTTGTACGTTATTGATTCACTTGTACAAGCATCAATAATAGGCTATTTAGCTTTTTTCATAATTAATTATTTTATACTAATTTCAACAATATTATACACGTTACATTATACGGTCTACATTTCTCATTATATTACTATATATAATAAATTTTTTCCTATTTAAAAATAATTTATACGAAGTGGAAAAAAATCACAAAATTATTGTTACTTGGGGGCTCCGTGAATCCACCTTTTGATCCGACCGGCCCTGAACCGGAAGTTAGCTAGCAACGAGCATACCCTACATTAGGTACGGGGACTACAGTCGGCTAGCTAGCGGGGGCTAATCCGGCGAAGAGGCATTTTCATCCCATGGTTTCGGAACTTGCCAGCACATTCCGACGCCGCTCATAACCCACGAAGAGAGAGAGAGAGAGAGAGGGGGGGGGATGAGAGAGATGAGAGAGAGAATGAAAGAGAGAGAGAGAGAGAGAGAGAGAGAGAGATCACCTTCCCTTTAGTCGAGAACTTTGTTGCGAACTGGAACCGCTTGCTTGCCGAAGCTAGGGGGGAGAGGGAGGGGAGGGAGGGAATTAATCGCTATTTCAACGATGCACTGGCCGTTGCATCGCGGCATTACTCGAATGCTCTTATTTCCGCGCGATGGCTCGTATTTCGCTGGAGAGAGCACGTCGTTGTTCGCGCTGCAAGCGCTGCGGCCGCGATGCCCAAAATCCTGGAATCGTCCTAATAATTTCGGGTACGAATTAATAGATACATCATGGATACTAGAAACAGAATCTCGCATATATCGATGTTCCGTTTTAAAGATGAACCGTAACTGGAGTGAATTTGCATCAGCTGTAGCCAACAGTTGTACAGATCTTCGAGAATTTTAATTTGTGGATAGGACGACGGAAAAGAATCGATGTATCGAGAAAATATCGAGTGATAATGTGTGCTTTCTTTGAAAACATCTATTTCCCCCGTTAAGCAAACTTTTTATTTGATTTCATGCTAATTCCTATTGTAGTGTTAAACTAGATTTTGTGTAACTAGTACATGGAATTACCTAGAAACGAATTTGTGATAGACGATTTTAGACTTGGATTCATGTATAAATAATGGGATTTGTCAGGTCAGCTGCTTCCAGACTCAACTTTGTCCGAACCGAGGAAAAACTGGGTCTGAAATCAAGCCACCAAACGCTATTTTAACAATACGCTATTCTATTACACTGTTAGAAATGTTCTTAAATTTCATTAATTTTTAAGTTACATAATTGAATTTAATTTGAATTTAATTTCATGACATTACATTAAATTTAATGTATTTGTAACTAATAAGTATATTTATATACATGTACATAAAATTTAATGTATTTTTCATAAATTTTCATGAAAAATACATTAAATTTTATGTACATGTACATAAATATACTTATTAGTTACAAATACATTAAATTTAATGTAATGTCATGAAATTAAATTCAAATTAA
>NW_017299961.1:466983-555314 GCF_001594075.2 Trachymyrmex cornetzi
ACACGTTCATTACATTTAAGTAACTACTGTAACTTAATTTTCAGTTAAATCATTCATTACTTTTAATTTCGTTCATAACCACCAGCTTCATTTACATATAAAGGAAGCTCGTGGTTACATTTCTAACAGTGTACAGCCAATGTGTTATCTGAATGTTGTTATTCTATCGATATCATTGCTATTTAATTTGTTTACATATTATTTATCAATTCTCTGATAAAAACAATGTAATCGTCACAAATTTTTATAGAAATGCGCAAGTATCTTTACTAACAAGTAAGAAAAAACAAATTTTATCAAAGGAAATCACACGATATTTTGGCGCATAGATTTTCAATTGGACGTATATCGATCGCATCGTAAATATAGACTGATATCTGTCCCTTCAGTATCCCAATAAATGAATAATAAAGGCACGCGTGGTCTTGTGTGGGAATTATAATCGTGTCTGCCACTGCATCGCGATTAGCTTATTGAATATTCTGTTTGCAGTCGGGCCCACTGAGATGAAACGCAGCGCTTGCATTTATACAGAGTACATAAAAAAATCGCGCACTCCCCCTTGCCCTATCGAAAATGCGTGAAACCTTTTAAACGTCAAATTCCCCATTTTATTATTTCTAACGTCTGAAATACGTTTATCCGCACGTAATATAGAATATAGATACGCGGAAAGATTTTACTAAAAAAAAAATATCTAAAAGTTTAGCTAGATCTGAAAATAATTTTCTTGGACTATCAAAATTATTACGTAAGAAATTCATAATGAGCAATACTGCAAAGAGTTTTTATCTCTTTTGATTTTAGTACCCAGCTTGAACTATACAGTTATCTTGATAGTTCAACGAAATTATTTTCAGATCTGTATCTAAATCTTTAGATACTTCAGCAAAACTATTTCTTTCGTATAATATAAATAATGCCATGATACGACACGGAATCGCTATCACGTTTTGACATGGTGAATTTTTTAAAATGTTTTGTCAAATTTATTTGGAATGACGGAAACGAGAAAGAAAATATACAGTGATAGAATATGGAGTTGCGCGCATAGAACCATTTCAAGACGCGAGCCTAGTTGAAAACTGCTTACTTGAAAACAACGTCCTGCTTTATCTCTCTCGTGCTACGGTATCATCCCTTATCCATCTCTCGCTCTCGCCTAAAGCTCGGTACATGCGTATTCGTCTGTGCGCGGTGTGTGCACGAGACTCTAAAAAAGGTAGTCAGGCCATTCGATGGCAGCTGTTCCACATTTGAAGGATGGATATTCTTCAGGCTTTGTCGCGACGACAAAAGGCCTCCTCTCACAAAAGAACGTGGTCCGAGCTTTGCACCCTAGATCTCTCTTACTCTTTTACCTTACCCCTTCTCTTTCTCTCTCTCGCTCTCGCTTTCTCTCGCTCTGCCTTTGCATCCAAGAGACGAAGGGAGAGAGAGAGAGAGAGAGAGAGAGAGAGAGAGAGAGAGAGAGAGAGAGAGAGGGATGAATAAACATCTAAGTTCCATATGGGCCGCAAGGGCACAACCCTTTGCTCTCTCAGCTGTTTTGGAATATTTTTCTTTTTTTCTGGTATCTTTATGTAATCTCTACATTCATATATAATCACTTGCAATTCTTGAAATTTTCTATTTGAAATGAGGCCTCATTTCTACTCAAACAAAATTAATAAATATGTCGTAATCTTATAATGCAAAAAAAAATTTATTAGATTTTTTTATTTCTTAAAATTGTTTTACATTCGACTAATCTTAGTGAGAGAAAATTTGTAACACATGATTCCATGTTAATTCTAAGAATAGTATCGTGGCCTAGAAAAAACTAGGAGAGTTTAAGATTCGGAATTTAGGGCAGAGATTTTAGAAGTTAAAGTTCTACGCACTGAATTTGGTCCTCGAAAATAATACGAAATAAAAATTTTCCGCAGTCAGTTATGGTTACTTTTCGTATTCGAAACGTAACCATATATGTTATTCGTTTTGACAGACAAATAACAACGCGAACGAGAGAGCATTCTACCATCAACAGTCATGGAATCATATACAAACAACGAAAAAAAAGTTGCTACGACTGATTGCGCGTACACTAAAAATTCACTGCGAACGATTAAGAGAAACAGAAATATTTTTAGAAAAAAATTTTTCATCTTTAAAAATTATTTTTTATTTTTAATTTTCTCTCTCCCTCGTTCTGGCTAGTTTTATCTAAAAAAAAATCACTATTGTATAATTATATAAAATAATAGTATTAATTTCGTAAATTGTATATATAAACATATATATAGGTACATAAATATTTTCTTGTTATAAATTTCTGGTTTTATTCCCTGAAGTGGTTACATATCTCGAGAAATTAAAATAAAGACGCAGAGCAGATGCATCGTGACATTTATTGCGCGAATTCGACAGAAAAACAATTTTTCACCGCGAAATAGAGACCAGACCAGTCTGTTTCGGGACAAGTTCGTCAGAGAGAACGATGGGGCGACGAATCAGCTCCTCTCCGCTGACTAATGGGTTTGCTACAAGCTTTGCTCGCTCGACCCCATTTGACCCCGCGCTTGGCCCGCGAAGTTACGAGACGCGTACAAACATTTACGAATCGACGTGGAGCACCGGGAGTCTCGTATAGTGAAACGAGACAGGAGACGTCCCACGCACTCGACTGACTCACGCTAATAATTAAGTTCATCGACTGGAATTTCGAGAAAGAGATTCCTACCACCACAAAGGTCATCTTCAGCACGCGTCGTGATCAAAGCGACGTTTTATGAGATGAACTCTGCCGGTTGCAAAGCAGAGACGCACGATAGGATCTCGAAGACAATCCCATGCTGATCTCTGCAGGATTGTCAGTCCGAAATAGGCGATTCAAATTAACGATAGAATTGAATGCGGGATAATTATATTCATTATTAATAATTCACTGTTTATTCTTAATTATATTACTCTAAAAATGAGTGAATAATAATTTTTCGTTACGATTATAAATTTTTTTTATAAATGCGAACAAACACTCGGAAATATCTATTTTTATCGAATCAAGAGAGACAGTTTTAGTTAAAATACAATACGCTTGAAAGTGAGAAAGTCATAGCATTTTTTCATAAATTGAGAACCATTCGGGACTTTCGCGTGTCAGAAATCGAAATTTTTTCATCGTGCAAGTGTGAGGTCTGATGCGTGCAAGAAATAATAAATGACTGAAAATCGATTCGTTCGCAGCTGTGGATAGTTTCATAAATAAGTTTCGAGCGTCCGAACAAAGCAGGGGGCTGGACCCAAATTTATTTTATCCCCATGAACATACATCAAACAAATAATTGCAGGTTACACGACACGCAATGCAATGATATCATATCTAAGAAAAAAATCTTATGTATAAAATTATTTATATTATTTATTTCAATAATAGCTGAAAAAGTTAAACGAAAAGATCGATTTTGTTGCATGAAATATCTGAAAATTTAGCTAAATACAAAAAAAAACTGAAAATAATTTTATTAAACTATCCAAAATAATTATGTAGAACACTCAAGTTGCTGATTGTTAGAATATCAACATTTTTCATAATATTGTTCACCATGCTGAAATTTCCTTAATTAACATAATTACTTTGATGGCTCAACAAAGTTATTCATATCTCTATTTAACTGATTCAAGTCGTTCTTTCCATGTATAAATCTAAAATTTTTCAATGCGCAGCAATTTCGATTACCGTCTGTTAGAATTCAATGCAATTTTTTCGATCCGTTTACATAAATTTTTCTTATAAATTACGTACAAAATCTGATTAAAAGTTAAGAGTTTTATCTATATAACTGTTATGTACATATATATATATATATAAAACAAATTTTAAATCTCGAAATTTTTGTTTTACTAAACCCGTTTGTCAGAAAATCTAAAATTAAAAATGGAAAATTGCAAAAAGCTTTGTTGCTCATCATTGCTTGCTCTCTCTTCTTGTGGTTCGGCATAGAATCGAAATTCGAAATTTTTTTTCCTCGGTGAGGAAAGCACCGTTTACTGATACGCTAGAGAAACATATATAGCATTCTGATTTCTGTGCTTCATCTGCCTTTCGAGCTCGGTCGTTGCCGACGGTGCTCGGAAGCTTTCGACGTTCAAGAGCGTTGTAAAAAGCGAGCTGCTGCTTGGTTCAGTCGCATTCAATCCGCGCATCCGTTCGTTTCTCTCATCGTGTAGCAGGGACCGCTCTGCCGGCCGATATAAACTGATACAAGTGCGCGACAAGATAAGCGACGAGCGTCTCGTAATCATCCGAGTACACAACTGCCGTCTATGAAATGGATCGCTCGGGCTATCTTCCGAATTCCTGGGCGTTTACGGATACAGCCGGTGAGTGTGATATTACGCGTTACTCACAGACAAAGAGAGGGAGACGGGTGAGATGATGAAATGAGACGCGTAGTCGTGAATAGATAAGTCTGTACTTTCGATAATTCGCGTTTTACAACGAGCGATTAATTCTGTGGCGGTACTGCGAGAAACAACTGGCTACAAATTGACGGAGCTAACAACAATACAACTTGCTAGAAAATTGTACGCCTAAAAGCTGACGTGATAGTTTTAAATAAATTTGCCGTAACACAATAATTATATCTCTTTCTCTTCCACAATTCACGTTTTACATCGAGCGATTAATTCTGTGGCGGTACTGCGAGAAACAACTGGCTACAAATTGACGGAGCTTAACAACAATACAACTTGCTAGAAAATTGTACGCCTGAAAGCTGACGTGATAGTTTTAAATAAATTTGCCGTAACACAATAATTATATCTCTTTCTCTTCCGAAAATTACCAAGCAATTGAATTAAGAGGAGTCGTGAACTCCGCAGAGAAACTTCGTAGTTCAGCACACTCGTAATTTGACCGAGAATACCGGATTGGCCGAACTTGGAGTGTCTCTAAAGAGAGCACGGTGACAGGGACGTTTTTTATCGAGCGACTTGCACGGCCCTGGCGCGCTCCGGTTCTCATGAAATGTTCCCCACGTGGTGCTTAGCCTCTCCTCCTCCATCTCTCGGTTTGTCTGGTCGTCCATTCGTTCGCCCATGTGTTACGACGATTCAGGCCGCGATGACCTAACCAGACTGTCAATTAAAATGCCACCATATGCCACTTAAACCGCTCTAAATTTCAACCATTAAGTCCCTATATCTACGACAACCCCTTTCGCTATGGATAGAAATGGTGGGAGAAGGAGGAAGATACAAATTGCATAATCGCGTAAGACGGAAGTATCTCTTATCCTTTGTCGAGCTTCGGTTATTTCTATTAGTATAAATAGGAGAGAAAGGTTTTACCACTATCTACAAATTTAGCCAGATACGAATTTGAAAATAATTTCATTCTATCGCAAAATAATTATATAGGATGCTCAAGCTGAAATGTCAAAATCTTTTAATAGCATTGCTGATTATGTTTTAACGTTGCTTATATAATAATTATTATTTTCATAGTTTTAATAATTATTATTTTGATAGTCCAAAATTATTTTTAAATTTGTATTAGCTAAATTTTTAAATACTTCAGCAAAGTCATTCTGTTTGTATAAAAATTATTGCAATTAAATTTTGTTGCTGATAACTCTTATCGAAGATAAGTCTTGCTATTGTTTTTATTCCGAATCATCTTGAATGTCTTAGCGTTAGATACTGCGACGATAATTAAGCTACTAGATCCAGATTATTTACCCGGCGCTAGCTAACGTAAAGTGATATTAATTGAAAGGCGCACAACATAATGTGCGGTTATTATCTCGAAGAACTCGCACGCACTTTAAAGCACTACGAGCTGAATGTTACGCTCTAATTGCGGGATAAGGCTTTCTTAATTTACGCTCTTGAATTCTATGTTTCAAAATTCTGAATTCTTAACGTAACTTTATGACGTTAATCGCTACTTTAAATCCGAATAATTTGCATAAATTTAAATTGATAAAAAAGCGTAAAACGCGTACATTCTGCAGGTGACACACCATTCGATAACAGCGATCGACACTTTTTGACATCTCTTTTTGCATAATGTATTATATTACATTATTAATTTGTAATATATAAATTATATATGTATGTAAATTAGAACGTAAATTTATATATCAGCAAACGATATTTCTATCGACGCTTGATCGTTCGTGCAAACTATACATTTATCTCCGTCAGAAATTGACAATGGCATAAATTCATCTGCAGTTATCACATATCACGTTTCGATCTGTCATTCGCCGCACACTCTTAATTCCCACACACGTCCGTCTTCTGAAACACCCGGACTCGCCCTTTTGTCGTCGAGTGCTCCCTCGGAACTTTACGAGCGCCGTGCATGTCTGCTCGACGTCGAGAAAGATTATACGGAAAAAAAAGAGATAAAACGAGGACAGAAAGAGAAAGAGGCAGAGTGAATACCTTGTGTGGCATACACCCCTGACTCATCCGGCTTACGTTCCTCTCTCGTGACGAATCGAACAACGATGAGGGAGCAAGCTCGGAACAGGGTAGCAGTGGGGCAATTCGAGGGATGTTCCGGTCGAGATACAACCGTTGTACGAATACTCGAATATTCGCGCATTAATGAATCATGCGAATTTCTACTTGATTTTCATCTAATTATTTTTGATGGTCCGATCCTTTGTGTTGTCTGTTTAATTTAAATTTAATAACTTGGTCCAGCATTTCACAATTTTGCTTATCGCATCGTAATTTCAATATCCACTAATGATCTAATTAAACTTTCATTTTTGTTATTAATTAGTAATTATGTAATAACAAAGCCTTGAATTATCGTACAGTTGTTATAGTTAAAAGCAGGTATTTAGAAATATAAAATATTTTTCCTGTCTTTAGACTTTAATTTTTAATAATTAAATAAAATTTATTTAAGCAATTTTATCCATAATACCGAAATAACATATGTGTCATATAGAGGAGAGTTGTCAAATGCATATCACTTAAGATATCTTTTATTATATATATTTTCCACTTGATACCTCTTTTGAAAGTAAAATATTTTACAATAAACCATCTTTTATGAAAATATAAAAATTCACAATAAAATATTGCAAATAAATACATTATTATCAGTTATATAACAGTTGTGTGATTTTTTAAACAAAAGTATGACTTGTAAAATTTTTGCCTATATTACTCATTTCTCATTAATTTTATATTTTTGTCACTAATGTTGCTTATATTAAGAAATAATATAAGATATTAATAAAATTTAAGCGGCCGATATGCAGCCCTCCCCTATAATACCGCAAAAGTTCGAACATTTACGTTTGATTAAACTTTGAATTAACAAAATATTTTTAGTAGAATTCAATGAAATAAAATTTAATGGATACTGTTACACAGGACAGTATCACAAAACAGGTGACATTTCACACCCACTCGGTTCGCCAACGCTCGCATTACGATCATCAGTTTTTCCGAGGAACGAATCGCGTCCGTAAATCGCGCGCGTCGTTGTGCACCCGGCTGCGGCCAGGAAAGAAGTCACATTACTCTCGCGGACGTTATAGGGCCGTGCTCATTAGTAAATGAGCCCCGGGCAATCGAGCGTCGCTGGTCCCAGGTGTTATCTCTCCTGGCGAACGGACGAACCGAGCTCGCACCTTCGTACCCTTAAACGCGAGGGGGCAAGCGAGCGAGTGAGAGGGTGGACGAGGTGGCTCATTCTCCGCGCGGCATAATGCCTTTTGTTAATTATTACAGCGGCCACACTTAGGGGCTTAAAATTCGCCATAAATAATCGTCGAGACAATACCGCCCTTCTTCCCTTCTTCCTCTCCTAATCGCGCATCGAAGGACCACCCTTTCTCGTTTCTCATTCTTAAGCGACCAGCAAAGATAGTCTTCATTTCTTCGTAACGCAAATCAGTGTGCCTTTTCGAAAGTTCTTCTCTCTGCCTTTGCTTAATCATTTAATCTCTACGTGCGTGTTACTCGGTGAGAAAGGTAAAGATTATAATGTGAAAAGAGATTATAAATTTTAGACACAGCAGCATTTGCGACTTCTTGACTTTTCTTAGAAATATGATGTCGAATAGTATGACGATCTCTTTATAATTTACATTATGTCACGCAGTGGCATTTATTCGCTCTCGCAGTATTGAGTTCGATAACGACCTTGCGTGAAGAAAAAGCTTTAATCGAGCCGTCGACCGATAGCAAAAACTGTTCATAGCCTGTCTACTCGCTATTTTCCTCCGGGCTAATTAGCAGCGACACGATGCACCTTGACATAGCAAGAAACAGAATTCAGTTCTCTTTCTCTCGCCTCGTCCGTATCGGGGTATCTGCATAACGCTCGCGACACAATATCGACTGCTCCCATTGGCATCGTTTACCTCGGATCGAATTTACGATACTTCAGCAGATCGCGGAGAATGGTGTGTTCTTGCGAGCGGAAAGTCGACGAGGGTGGCTAGTGGAGTAGATAGATATAGCGCTGCAGGGTTGGAGGTAACATTTCCGCCGTCGGCACCGACAAAATTCACGATACCGTACTTCCCGAGAGAAGCTTCGATACGGTTTTTAAGAACAAATAAAAATTTGACACGTACAAGATAGTTTCATCTTTGTCGAACGATATAGCAATAAGATTCCAACAATAGACTTGCCTTAAAAGCTTAAAAATATCTGTCCAACGGGAAATTGTTTGACATTAACAAATAGGAAACGTGAATTTCACATTTTCGTGTACTTTACGATTTGATTACTTAATTTCAGATATAAAAAGATAATATTTTTTTAAATAATTTCGTATAAATAATACATTACTTTATAAATAAAATCAAATTAATTCTGAAATATTAACGCAACTTATCTATTTTTAAAATAAATTATTCTTATAGAATCTTGTTCGAAATAACTTTTTGGATATTACTCATTTTCATTGCATCTTTGATTTTAGCGCGAGCTAGATGATTATATTATTTACGATGGATGAAGAGGATATTTCTCTAGGTCTGTTTTTTATTGCTGCACTAGACTATACTAGAACTTTCTTTCTCGCTTTCGCCAAATATCAATACATCTATTTCACTTTAAGTTCCAAAAGTACTTGTTTAACCACAGAAAACAGATCTTTTATCTACTCGATTCGTTCCTCGAGCTGCGGTAGACAATTTGGGGGTATTATGAAAATGTTACAATACGCTTCCGCGAAATCATAAATACGCATGTTGCGTCATTATTGTTATCAAACTCCGTTTTACTGAACATTGTAGCATGTTGCATTGACAGCACTGGCATTAACGAGCCATTGCCCACTCCTCTTCTCATTGATGGCTCTTTCGATAATTGATATGATAATTAACCATTTCTCTATACCGCGATTGTGGTGGATGTGATCGCGTTTAATTGTCGCTATATTGATGTACCGTTTTAATGGCTTCTGAGAACGCAATACATTAATGAGATTGAAAGTGTTGCGTACGACTAATTATCTTAATCCAATTTCGATTGACGTTCTCTGACAAGAGAGTGAATAAAACATTTCTCTCTAACAACACGGATTAAATTGGCATACTTGAAAATTTCTGCCAATTTTGGATCTCCAAATTATTTAACAAGAATTTGGACTTGTACAAAATCTAATATCGTTACAATGAAAAAAAATGATCTGGTTGGATTAAATAATAATTCTGGTGGAAAATGGGCGAATCAACATTTTCTGGTTAAATCTATTAGAATTCTAGTTGAAATAACTAAAATTCTGATTAATATAATTATTCTGGTAAAAATAAGAATTCTAGTAGATTTTACCAGAAATATTGTATCAACCAGATTTCCGATTATCTCAAGTGTAGCAATATTTTGTTTCTTATGTTAGAAGCAATAATATATATAGTACAATAATATTGTAAAAACGTCGAATTGGTGTACTTGAGTGCATCGATGCACTTGGCACGTCGTATACATTATTGGCTACAACGAACGTTGTTAATGCCACGTGTAACGCCACGTATCTATCCAGTTCCACGCGTTGAGATTATCGTGTAAACGATAACCGACGAAGTACCTTTTGTACGTCCGGTGTAGCGAGTACGAACCTGTCTGTGTATGTGTGTGTTCAATGTAGGAGAATGCATCGTTGCATCGACGAGGGGGAGGCGTTGGCGGGACGACAGGCTGCGGACGACAAGGGTCAGCTGATAGCAGACAATTATCTTTCAGTATAGTCCGAACGACCGACGTTGGGACCACGCGTTATTATAAAATATTCTCTCTACTTTGTGTGTATGTGTGTGTGTAAAAGTGATGTCAAAGTACGTTTGGAATTATTTTTATCACGAAATACGTTCATCGGCAGAGTTAAGCAAATAGATCTTGACGCGAAAATCGACGGATGGCGTGAAATTCACCATTCGATAGTCGCGAAATCGTGTTATTTACAGCACTTGTCAGAGTCGGGTGTTATAAAGTTTTTACATCTTTATTTCGGATACGCATACATACGCCAGAGTATGAAATATATTTGCCGTTACGAAATATAAAAACGGAATATTTTGGGTTGCATTAAAATTCCAAGTGCTCCAAATTATACGACGAATAAATTGAGAATTGATTACAGCGTCAATCCAATTTGCATTACGCGATATTGAGATAATCGGTAAGTTCTAATTAATGCTTTTTTATAACTTTGCTCTGAATTGATTGGGAAACTCGTTTGAGCAGACTCAATTTAAATACTTTTCAATAAAAGTCATTAACAGTTTTAATTTTGCGAGGAATTAATTTCATTGGTAGCGGAACGAATAAATATTGTTGTTATATGATGAGAATCTTTTAAATGCGTAAGACATCAAGGTTGTTTTATTTTGCGAAACACGCGATAGAAATAGAATGGGAACGTAGGCGAAGTGATAAGCTGCGCAAACATTATCTTAAGACTTGAGGCATTAAGAAGGCATTTTGAAATTTTTATCAGTCTAATGCGGCTACCATTTATTATTTTTACATAGCATAAGTAAAATCTGGCTATTAATGTGACGTACATTTTACAATATCAATTAAACGTCGAATTATTTTTTTTTCTACTTTAATTTATTTTTTTTAATTAGTCTCTTAACAAGATAATCATATATAATGTCATTTAAAATGTCTGACGTTTCTATAATATTTTTCATTCATTCGTATTAACTGATTAGATGGAAATATGTTAAAAAGAGATTAAATCATGTTCAACTGTCATAGTTATTTAGCCAAAAAAATAGAGAAAAATTTATCATCTGGATTTCTCAATAATTTGACGTTACTGTACAAAGGTCGAGATTTGCGAATGTAAATTGACGAGATTTCCATTCTTTCTTTGCGTCACAGGTTTATTTTTATCAGCCGTGACGATATATTGTTTTGAGTAGTACACTTTGTCAGTTATATTAGATTCGACTATGTACACATTGATACACACGCAGTTCCTCCGCCCGTAATTCCTATAACTTCACGTAACGAAACTTGCAAGCTGTCAGTGATAAGTCGCGAACGATATGCAACGATAACTTGCCTTTTCCACGAATGAAAACTAGTTATCTATAAAAAACAGAACTGTGAACAGAACGGAAATTGTATTATACAACCGTTGTATAGGATGTTTATCTTTTTTTAAGAAATTGTGTTATAATAAATAATTTCTATATATTCATATATCGTTATGAAATATATATATATATATATAATTCGTATTTCATTACAGTACATGAATAGAAATTATTTTAAAATATTTTTATATTTAAATTATATTTCATACTTCTGTAAGAAAAGTGACAATTTTTCAGATTTTATATTATGTGTGGATTGCGTTCTAAATACATCAACCTTGAATCAGGAAAAATGATACAACTTGAATTTAAATAGAAAATAAATAAGAATTGAAAAATGAAACAAATCAAAGTAGTAATTCTAATTTCTAGAGGTTTAACATAACTATAACAAAATTATCTTTATTACTGTTAGACTTGAAATTTGAAACAAGCAATTTATGGTTAGCCCTAATTAATGCATATTTAATACTGCCGTAAATAATTAATTTTAAAAGATACAATTTTCTTTTCTTTTTCCTGAACAATTTTATATTTTTTATTTACTTTTCTTGCAGGGATGTGATTTACGGGAAGTGCTTCTTCCTAATTTATACAACGGGCGCATTATTTATTTTAATCAACGGGGTGTGAAAAGAATCAGCAGATATAAAACCGCATGCATTCGCACGGATGGCCAATATGAAAAATATTTATATGAATATCTAGATGTAGTATATATTATCGGCGCCATTTTCTCGTTAATACATATAAAATTAATTGCACAATTAATTGACGCGATTGATCTTTAGTAATTCATCTCTCCGCGATGTAAGAAACGTTAATACGTCGGCCGTAAGAATCCTCGCGGGGAAATTGAATTGTGAAAACTGCATTAAACGATGGAGAGCCGTGCAAGGATCCATTCCCGCCACTTCCCAGCGTAATACTTAAATGGAACTGAATCTTAAATTTAATCGAGTACAGCGTTTCCACTTGAACGCTAAGTGGAACTGCAAGTTGCGCTTAATTTGTTAATAGAAGCACGACAGCCGAGCACGGACGGAAAAATGTTTAGAAATGTCATTCGAGGTAATTGATACGACGACGCCCATTTCGAATCGAATTTACCGTTTTCAAGGCGATTCCACGGGGGAATTAAAAGTTCAGTTGATATTATTCTCAGCAGACGAGCGTACAAAATTTGTTCTCTATTTGCTCTGTCGACTTTCTCGACGATCAATTTTTATTTACGATAAATCAGACTGACAAGTCTGTCTAGGTTCCAAACAAAGAAATTAAAATTTTTTTATAAAAGGAAAATAATAATTGATGGCAAAATACAGGGAATTTAATGAAGTGATTGAATGTAGTCGAGATTGATGAGCTGTTAGATATTATTAAAACCGAAATTAAATCATTCAAATCATTTTTCAAATACTGTAGAGGCGTAATAGAGCCTGCATGAAAATTTGAAAAAAGGTACGTCCAGACAAATAGATCTGTTTCTACTAGTCCCTCTCTGATTTCCCTTCTCTTTTTCCTGACGCTCGGTTCGTTTACCTCGTTGGTCAAATTACGCGACGGCAAACCCGCACGGTAGATCCGAAATGGGAAACCGTTTCCGGGCCCTCGCAAAAGAGGGAACGATGAAGAGAGCGAGAGAAGAGAAAGCGGGAACTAGCGAGAGAGACGTTTTAAGATGGCAACCGCCTCAATTGCGCGAATTAACCTCTAACGAGAAATCTCGACCTCGCCGAAGCAAACTGGGAAAGAGACGCTTTCTTAAGGCGGATCGAGTTGACGGAAAGTTTTTCGCTTTGCGTACAATTTTCGCGGGGAACGAATGAAAACACAGGAGAGTTTGCTATGTGTTAACATTGCTTTATAATGTTTATCTTTTTAATGATAAAACAGTGTGTGGATCGTTAATAATTTTACAAAGATACATAATATCGTTCGTTTGTATAATTTTTTTTTTAATTCCTAAATTTATCTAAAACTTAGAACAGTCAATATTTTCGTATAATTTAAAATTGTTTGGATTTTAATTATCGCAAAATTGTTTGGATTTTAATTTTTTACAAATTCGCGAGATAATAATTTCCCTCTTTTTGCAAATTAAATCATAATATACAGGATGTTTCAAAAATCGTGGTACAATCGAACACTCTGTATAATAATTATTTTATCTGTAAAGAATGAAAAGAGAAGTAAAATAATTAACCTTTTTATTTCTTACAATTTTGCCTTTTAAAAAACTGAATTTTTCACGAAGATATTCTCATGCGTATTTTCTCTACGACTATTTTCTCTACGGCTACGATTGTTATCAGTAGCGTGGTGTTCTTTAAGATTAGCTCGTCGCTATTGGGTCCTTTGCCTCCGAGATAACCGAGCGATACTGTACAAGCGCATGGAAATCTCGGCACGAAATTAGTTCGTACCCGGGAAATTTATCATAGCCACCCCCATCGCGCGCGTATCGCAATATAATGTAAATATTATCGTAAGCTTGCGCGGTCGTTACACAGCTCGTTTGCAGTAAGAAACTACGAAGGCGCGAAGAACGTGGCAAGACAGCCGTCCATTCGCCCCGATCTTCATTCGAGCGGCGAAAATCCTCGTCGCTTTAAATATTCGTCAGCACGCTAATGGACAGGGTATTATCCTTCCTCGCGTTCATTCGTGCCATCCTTTCCTCGCGCATTTTTTAGCATTCCTCGATTCGTCGCAGAATTGTCGATACGCTGAGTGAGTACAATATTCGTACAATATTCTTATAATTTAATGATTAAAAAATTACGGGATAACGCATGAAATATCATTTAATTTATATAATAACACATTTATTTTTAACAAAACTAAAGATAGAATTGATTACCAAAGTCTGAAAATTGGATAATTAAATATGTATGATATTTTATGCGCCACTTCATATCTCACAGAAAATAGAGATCATTGAAGATATTGTTATTATTGCTTCATTATTTATTACATACAATTTGTGGCGTACTGATTACAATAATAAATTTGAATACGGTATTTTTTATCGAGAAGGATCCACTGACAGCTCGCGCAAAAGCTTGCCGACAGTCTCTCACTTACTAAATAAAATTGTGTGTGTACGTTCAAGGGGATATCCCGTAATTCCTTTCTCCACGGGCAATGTTAACGAGACTTTCTGTCACGCGAAGGTTGCCGTCCACGCTATACTCTACGAGGACAATTATCGCGAAACAAAAGCGCGCGCGTCCCTCTCTCGACGATGGCCTTTACCGCGACCATGAAAGATAATCGAGTTAATCGTCCTGCCCGACCCGTCTCGACACCTTCGCCTGTCGCGACGTCTCCTGTGATGTCAAAAAATCTGACAACATCCAACAGTGATGAAGTCACTGAGCTGTCGATAGAAATCGAATCATTGGACAAATCATGCATCCCGTATCTTTGCAATTTTTTTTTTTACCTCTTTTTTAGTGAAACCTTACGATTTCGAAATTAAAGTGGCAGATAACATTTTCAGCCAAAGCAAAAATTACATATCGCTACAACAACGACATAATTCAAAAATTATCATTTTTCAGTTGCTTGCAAAAAAATAAAAGTTTAAAAAAAAAGAATGTACTTTTATTCCTCTACAATCAATTATTACATTTCACAATTAATATTACAAAAGTTTAATGATTGAAAACATTTATTTTCTGGAAAACTTTGTTTCTTTTCGAGTTGTACCGTTGTGGCGACAAATGAGCGAATTTTCTTGTAAAAGATTGTTTAGTTTATATATATAATGCATCCCATCTGTTTTAATTTCCAATTCTCTGAAAAGTACCGTGCAGATAATGCAGCTGCTCGCTGTGTACTTGAGACAATACTCCGTTTGTAATGCGACTATACATGAGAATTAAATGCGTGTTTACATTTTTTAAAAGACCGGCAAACAATGCAGATGCAATTGCTTGCGAAACGATATTCCGCGGAATATCTCCGCGCGTGAAGACGAGTAGCTCCAATCCCTCTCGCATTCACAGTGCGCGAGCATTCGTGGAATAAATATACGAGAGAGGTGAGACTACTGGCTGCAATTTCATTGATGATATTTGGAGTATCTAGGAGTTAGCGTCGCGCAGCAGCGAGAGGATTAAGTAACACGATTAGGGATCAAGCATATCTCTCACGGCGCGCCCGCGTGACTTAACTCGAATCGCGCATCTCGAATTCGCAAGAGACGCGTTTTTCGCGGAAAATTGATCCGTTCGAGTAAAGAGGCGAGTTACGTCGAGGAAGTTATATCGAAAGCCTATCGATTCCGTCATGGCGAAACTAGAGAGAAAGAGAACGAAAAAGGGCGAAAGCAAAGGAGAGAGAGAGAGAGAGAGAGAGAGAGAGAGAGAGAGAGAGAGAGAGAGATCGAATATTCGAAAAATGCTCGTCTGCGGATACGTTCGACGGGAGAGAGAAGGGCTGCTGGACGATCTACAGGGTGAAGAGGAGTACGCGTTTGGATGTGTGCGTGTACGTGTGTGGATTGACGATGGAGTGGGTCAACGGCCGGAAAGCACAAAACCGATGCTGGAAATAATGCACACCCCGTCGTCGCGCCGCACTGCACCGCACCACGCCGCGTCGCGCCGCGCGCGGAAAAATCGCAACATGGCTGTCGCGTCACATGCACTTTTCGCTCTTCTTTTTTGCACGCCGACGATTCCCCGGACGATTGATTGACGGATCATACCAGTCGGCGCACGTGTCCCATCGTTATCGTGTAATATTCCGGCCGCTCGCGGTGCGCAGCGCGGCAGCAGCGTTTTCCGTCACACAGAAATTCCGTAGGAAAAGTCCGACGGAGACGTTTGGAAAAATTGACAGCCCCGACCGGCGCTGTTGATCGCTTAATCCGTTTTCCGCTTGCTTAAAATGCGGAAGCAACGTGTTTCTCGTAAGTGTGGAAGTCAATCGACGCGCGAACTGCGTTAAGAACTGATCATTTACGTCATAAATCGCGGGAAAATGCAAGGAGCTATGCTCGCGTTTAGAAAAAATTGGGCAACGTACCTCCAACATTGTTAAAACCATTAACGTATTCGGGACATTTTAATAAATTCAATATTAAAATAAACACGGAAAAAATGGTACCAAAATACGATAGTTAAAAATTTAGCTAGATCCCAAGTGGAAAAGTTGGACGTATATGCCGGATTTTACAAATGGCGCGATACCGCGGTAGTTGTAAATAGTAACACCAGTACTGTTGGTCAGGTACGGCACCAATCATCGGCATAATACTGGCTTACTACTGGCACAGTACTGACTCTTCAGTACTGGTTATCAACCGAGTAGGGAGTTACGCCGAGGATTGGTATGGTACTGGTTTAGTACTGGCACAGTACAGACTCTCGAGTATTGGCTATCAATAGAGTAAGAATTTATTCCGTGGGTTGGGACGGTACTGGCTTAGTACTGGCACAATACTGTCTTAATACTGGTTGCCAATACCCAGCCAAGTTACCTTTCGGTATAATGTCAGAACTCATCGTTATTAATCCAGTAATATTGCCAATACCGAGCCAGTACCAAATCCTTAACGCAGTATTGGCGCGATATCGCGCCAGTTGTAAATTTCCACTTGGGATACAGATCTGAAAATAATTTTGCTTTGACTATTAAAATAATTACATAGGATGCTCAGACTGGTTGCTAGAATGTTAAAATTTTTTGCAGCATTATCATCAACGCATCTAGTTAAATTGTTTTATACTTCAGCAAAACCGTTTTTTTTGTGTAAGATAAAGTGGTACAATTTTGAACATAATAATATAATTCTAAACGAAATAAAATTTAAAATCAATTTGCGAGTTTATTTTTTTACTTTGGTGAGACAAAAATACTCTTTTGATGGTGTGTCCTTTAATATTCTCCATAGAATGAGATTAGGAATACTAAATTTAAACCTCAAAATTGGATTTAAATCTTATTCCGTTCAGAATTATACCATGTTCGAAATTATTATCTTATTCTATTTATCTTTTTATTCGTTTATTTCCTCACTCTCGTTTATTTCTATTAAATATAGCGATTCTTGATGCAGCTTATATACTAACCTAAGTTATAGAGAATCGTGATACGTGTTTCCTTGACTTGGCGCCTTGGTAAAAGGCGTCACCAAACGCACAAAAACATTTATCCTCGCAGTAGATTTCACCGGCGAAGCGAGGCAGCAGCCAGTCCGCTGGCTTCCGACGCCTCATTGTGATTCCGCGAACGTTTGATACCGCATTATCTTCTCTTTGTATGCCTCGGCGACGTCTGCGTTTTCCCGTCTGCCTTTGACAGTCATCTTGATCATCTTTTTCTGGATTCTCTCGCTTCTTCTCTTTCCTCCCGTGCACGCGTCACCGGTAAGCGGCTGAGGCGTCTTTTCAACGAGACTTTTCCGCGATTTAGCAACGCGAAAAGGTGGAAACGGTCGGAAACCGTCGAAGAAAGTGCGAGCGAGAAAAGGCGGAGGTTCGGTGGAGGGAAAGAGGGATCGATCTTGGCGATCCAATAAAAAGTAATGGTTCGAAAAGCCCGGGGCTCGGGCGGGAAGTCACCCTGACACCTTTTAAGCCTCGCGAACGAACGGGTTCGTCGTCGCTCGTTCTTCTCGTTTTCTCACCGTGCACGCGGACCCTCTTAGCATAAACTCGATGCGACGGCACATTCAGCCGCGCAAGACGTGAAAATTAAGCGGCGTTTGAGCAAAATTCCCTGGGATGAAAAATTAACGGCGAGTAGAGCCGCGATAACCTGCGTAATACGTTAATCGAATGTCGGAAATACCGTTTCCTTTAGAATAAAGAAAGTAAAAAGATATAACATCAAGGGTTGTTCCATCTTCAGATAAACTATGTGGTAATTCACCTATTGGATAAACAAAAGAGTAAAAGAGTAAGAGCGTAAGAGAGTAAAGACAGTGAACTGAAGTTTACCGAAAGTGGAACAACCCAACCTAACTGAACTAAGCGATAGAAAAATTTATATATTTTAGATAAAAGTCTGAGATATGAGATACAATCGCTTATTCAGTTTTCAGACTATTTTGTGATTTTTATTTCATGTTTGAGAAACGAAGTATACTAAAAGGTTTGCTGAAGCATCTAAAAATGTAGTAAGATATAGATCTAAAAATAATTTCGTTGGATCGATATAACTATGTTCTTTCCATGTAAGATTTCTTGTTTAACAAAATTTACTTTAACACATCTTAATCTTGAAATTATTTTACTTTTAAATTCTACAATGTTATCTTTAACTTCTAAGCTGATTATATTCAATTAAAATTCATGTAGAAATATTTAACTCGAGACCTGGAGCCAAAATGGTATCTTCTTTAAATGAATATGAGCATCATGCAGGGCAATCCCAGGAGATGTCTCGCGTATCTATGGATCTGATTTTTTCCACGCGTTGGGTCCCGAAAGGGTTTCTTCAGCCTCCTTGCCTGTCTATCCCTCTCTATCCTCTTTACATTTCCCTGTCGAAGACTAGAGTCGCGGAGATCGCCCATTATCGCTGAAGAGATAATTAAAAAGCCAGGCTCACAGGAGAGATATTAAAGTGTCGAAGAAAAAGAGAGAGAGAGGAGAGAGAAAGAGAGAGAGCCCTTATCAACGAACCGTTATCGCTCGACAACCGTGTTGAGACCGACTCTTTACCGCACTTATTCTCTCTCTTTTTCTCTCATCTCTCTTCTGATTTTCTGCCTCCTTGGTCTTTTCTCTTTTCACAGTCGATATACACTTGGTGTTGCATCGATTCCCTCACAAGTAGTCTTATTGCACCTCGCGTTTTAATTTTATTGATATTCTGTTTTTTTCTCTTTTCACTTTTCTCGCATCACAGAAATTTGTAGCCACGGTATTAGAGAAGAAAAGTGAAGTTTTACATTGTCTAGCACGTGACACCTATTATTTTCGTTTTATCCAAACGCAATTGGTTGAATTGCCTTAAACAGGCCGGAAGTACGCTTCGTATCTCACCACCTAGTAGAAATCATGTAAAGAGTACTCGTCAAATATCTCTATCAGATAACATATATCATGAGATACTAACCGATATGGTATTTATTTCTAGAGAGAGAATTTATTAACATAAATTATGCAACGTACATATCATTAGCATAATACTTAAGTAAATCATTATCAAGATCCTTCTTATACACTTAAAAGAGATCGCTGGCTAAAAAGGTCGGAAAACGCTGATTAAGACGAAAGGGTAGACCGAGAGAGAGAGAGAGAGAGAGACAAGAGAGACAGTCGGGGGTGGCAAAAACTGGCGGAGAAAGAGCTCGAGTGTGACGTCACGCGGCACCACTCGACATCTTATTTCCTACGTGTCCCCCGCTATGATACGACGGGTAATCTACAAAGGGAAAACGAGCCCCGGCGAGTTCTTTCCCTTCTTTCAGAAAAGCGCAGGGCTGTCCAGAAAGTCCAGGAACACACGGCGTTACCGACGTGTCACGTTACGACGATTGCTCGTGATAAGGGCGCGGAGTCGCGCCGGTTGATTCGCCTCACAAGGGTTCGATTAACGTCGCGGACTGCCCGATAATTGCTTCGCCCACATGTGCCGATATTTTTTCTTTGACGTGCCCCGTTCATGGAAAATGCTCGATTGATTAATGATATTATTTCTGAGAGGAGATATTATGGATGATCGAGATCGTTTTAGAAAGAATTCCTTTCCTACCGCAAAAACGTTGTTAACGTGTTTTATTCAGTACAGATTAATAAAGAAGCTAAAAGAGAATGGCAGAGGGGATTTCATAGTAATTTATGAATGCGTTTTCCGCGCGATTATTCCCGACGAATCGCTACGCGGATCGCACCGATGCGTGAAACCCAACGTGCGCGAATCCGAACGACGATTGTCACCGTTCGTGGGACGCGCCGGATGCATTAATATTCTTGAAGGAATAGTGACGTTTCCCCTCCCCCTCCCACGCGTAGGCAGCGTTCCACTTTATTCAGGTGATAGTGACGGATTAGTTTAGCAACAGCCCACTACGTTAATTCCCTCGCGCGTAATATCGTGACACACAGGATCCAATTAGTTGAGGTGATTTTTTTCTCTCTCTTTCTTTCTTTTTTTTTTTTGTCGTAATTGTACATTTGCCATGCGAACACATTTGTTTGTCAAACGAGTCGAATTCCGTAAACGCTTTTCGGTTGGGCCGAGAAAAGAACGTTCGACATGAAATAAATGGACTTCTGTGCGTGTGTATTTTTCGTTAAAACAAAAATGTGAATTGCGTACGAGCGGCATGCAATATGCTAAACGAAATTAACTCGAATATCATTTTTCTACCGTGGTCATAAAGCGCGCTCTGTCGCTAAATAAAACGGGCAAAATCGACGAAACGTAATTCACGTAAATTCGTGTAATTTTAATGGTTGAGCCAATGCGCCAGCTTTTCCGCCACCTTAATCATTCTATGAATGAAACGTGAATGTAATTATCTACTTTTCTTTTATTTTTATATTACGCTATCTACACAGTGTGCATATATTTTCTCTATATAATATTACTGTCCATTTTGTCCAATTGATAATGATTAATAATTTGTGAGTATCAAGATTTTTATTTATAATATATTGAGAGAAAAAATGCAATTATGGTAATTTAATTATAATTTATACTCATTTTCAATGCCAATTATATATATATTTTTAGTAGAACTTCAATATATACTGAAAAAAATTATTAAATTTTAAAATACATATTTTTTTAAATACTACTATCTAGATATTTGCTTACAATACATAAATATTTGCTAAAAAAAAATATCAATTAGTTAAATTGAATTAATGGTTCGTGTATACTAAATAAATATATATTTACATTTAATAAATTTAATTAGTATTATTGAGAAATAAATATTTATTAAAATTTAGTACGTTTTTTCAGTGCAATTGTTATTAACGTTACAGTATGTAATACTAACTATAAAAATAGAGCTCCTAATCATAATTATTTTACCATACAGTTATGGTTACAAATGCCAAACACTTTTCTTTCGGTATACGTAATAAGAGTTTACATATATAATAAATACTATTAATTATCAGTACAAAGAAAAGAAAGAATTTTTAAAATATTTCATGAGTCGTATGATTCGTGTGGTATATAAACCGCCCAAGGTCTTCAGCATCATTGACAGTACCCTATCGGTGTAATGACATGTTGGCTGCGCCTTTCACACCGGCACGACCGCTCATTTAGAAACCAATGGAAAGATTGGGCGCAATTGTCTCGTCCTGTATCGAGTCGCATACGATGCTACTGACCCTACGTGGCATTAATTCTCGTCTTGTGTCGCAATCGATTTTTTACGAGGATCGTTTACAGCGGAAACACAAATGTTACTGTTCACTGTATTACTTTGTACATTGAAACGTTCTAATTATTGTTGCAAACAAAAAATGAAATATTTTTCCAGAATTATACTATATCTTTTCGCGAGTTTCTCTTTTTACATATCGAGTTTCCACGTATTTGTAGTTGACAGTTTTCTGTTTCTGTCAGTTTTTTTTTACGAACTTGGAAGTACGTTAACGGGAATTTTGTTACCGACCAAAATCGCTTAAATCGAGGACTCGTATTAACTATTACCATTAAACTCTTGTGCTCAATTCATTACAGCAAATGTCATATGCCCGCACCTGGCCACAAAAATGGAAATTATTCAACTCGTATTAAAATCGCCATTCTCCATTACGGTCATTTAAACCGGTATATTTATCTGTCACTATAAATGGCATGCTAGCGATTCCATTAGCGAAATTGTGATATCGGCTTTTCATGACCGGAAATATGTAGCGCTAATTTTTAGTAGGGACAAATCGATTCGAAATTTAAACCAAAGGACCGTTTAATCGGGAAAGGGACAACTTTCCCTGTATTATCGTAGTTGGAACATTCAGATATAATGAAAAGATAGCAATATTTCGTCGGAATTAAAATTTCGCATCACCGATAAAATATCTCGACCAATTTAAAGGTCGAAAAATTACAAAATATTTCACACTGACTGTAATTTGTAACTACTATACTATTTTTCATATATCTCGTTTTTTTATATTAATATCGCGGGTCTAGCTAACTCCACCCTTGTTATTCCCGCGGGGCATCATTTTTCCCAATGTAGGTAGGCGTTTCCGGAAAATAAGATGACGTCACGAAACTTGTTCCGCGAAAAATATCGCGTAAAAATATCGATACACAACGGCGAACAACAAAATCAACATTTTCACCTCCGAGCTATCGCTGGAGCTATCGGCGTCATTTTCGCGTCGTTCGCAACTTCTCGCGCGTCACAGAACCGATATTCGCGACGAAGCGGCGCAAATTAGGCAGAGTATAGTCGCGAAAAATTACCATACAAATGGCGCCGACTACCCATCGAAACTCGTTGGCCACGCGGTGCATATCTATCGTCGCGCGATATTGCCATCGCGCATCGCAGAAGTTTGATCCACTTTGGTCGCGATGCTCGTCGCGGAAGCATTACTTTTCTCCAGATGAGAGGGAGAGAGGTGGTGCAAATATGTGGCGTTTACGAGTCGTCTTCGTTCGAACGTTCCGAGCGTTCCTCGAATACATATTGCCTGCTGGCGGTAGCAGTGCAATTAACATCACTCGGGACTCAAACCCTCTACCGAACCGGGACGAGGGAGGTAAAGACGACGGGGGAGGATCGGGAGAGAGAGTAATAGTTTTCCCAGTCAGCCGTTTCTCCGTCCTTCACCCTTTCATGGTGTTCCTCCCTGTGCCCCGTTTTTCGACGGTCGTCTTACTCCACCTCGTATATATTTATCTCTATCCATCTTGGCGAAGTTGGTCTACATATTTTGCTGAAAGCGGTTAAAATGAGCAATCTCTCCCTTCTTGCTCTTAAAATTTAGGCAATAAGAAACCGGTAATTGAATTCTAATTACTTTAGTTTTCGGGAGATCCAATGGTGCGTTTGCAAGATGAGATATATTAATAAAAGAAGGTCAATACCTAAGGGAACATGGAATATTAGGAATGTGATTGTGCTGTTAACATTTGTAGCTGACGACTTTGAACGGCACAAAAACTGTCTGAATAGCATTTTTCCCTTGCATTTTTAGTCGTATTTTCTCGTGATTCAGACTCTCTCTTGTTGCGCGCTACCGTAATATGCCTACTTTTACCCACACCGTTCCTTTTGACACTCATAAACCTGCCTTACTATCGTCGTGTAGTTGTCTTGCCGACTCTTGCTGTTTTTCTCTTTCTTTTTTTCAGTCTTCCTTCTTGCCTACTCCAAGTCGTATCTTCTCATTTATTTTCTCCTGAGTCCTATCTCCCTTTTCTCCCAGTATTCTCCATTCTCTTGCTTTGCATCCCTTAGATCGTAACTTCTCTTTCGTTCTCTCCATGGGTCTTTTTTTCTTTCTCTTTCTCTTTCTCTCGGTTCACCCCATGTATCGTAGCTCTTCATTCACCCCTCGTCGCTTTTTCTCTCTTTTGCTCTTTCGCTTCAACCTCCTGTTCGCCGCAATCCGCTCTCTTTCCTCTCGATGGTCGTCATGGTAACCGCTTCTGTCTCTGTCTACGTTTCCATCTTCGTCGGTCGCGGCCACTCCATCTTCATGTCCATCCGTTCCGAAAACATTGACTTTACCATGGCGGTTGTCGCATGATCGGTGATCCTTGATGACTAAGGATCTGCGAAAATGCTGTCACATGGTTTACTAAGACCCGGGAAAAATTTTCGAGAAAAAAAATGCGAAAAAAATCGTCAGGTCGAAATATCTTTCATCAGTAACGACTTGTTGTAGCTTACAGATTTACATTTATATTACAAAAAACATGAGAAAATACAACACGAAAAGAATGTGAAAGCCTTCACCCAGAGAAAGGTTTCTTTGATTTAAAGAAATGTTTCTTTGCTCTACGGTTAAAGAAAACATTTCTTTGATTTGAACATAATTTCTTTAAATCAAATAAATTTTTTTATTGGGTGTTGAACCTATTTCTTTCGCTTCTCATGGAATTTATAAGAAAAGACTCCTTCAATTAATACGATATATTTATATGTATAATATGTATAAGAGAGAGATTATATATCAAAAGAGAGATTAATTTAAATCATAATATAAAATCATTAACCGGATTTATTTTTACTTATCTACGTAAATACGACAAATAGACGTGGGAGCTTCATTTTCGAGATGTTGTGTAAGTATAACGCGAAGCTGTATAATAATTACCAGCCATTGCCTCGGGAAAGAGAAAGACAATGCCGAGTAATTTTGTATGAGTGGAGAATGAGAGTCGCTGCGACAACAACGATAGGAGATATTCTCGATAGAACTTTGATCCTTATCGTGCAACTTTGATGTAGACAATCGTGCTTTGAAATGCCTCGTTAGCCGTCCCGTATATCGATGTCGCGAGTTGAGGTACTCGTAGTGACGGTTTGCCAGGATCTTTCTCACATAATACCCGAGTCTCGGGTAAACTGCATCGTAGAATAGCAGATATCTCAAAACTAAATTTCCCAACGAACTCACAGTAAGCTTACCACATTTAACAGCCACTTATTTCGCGTCCGCATTCATGTACTATACGTTGTCGCACGTACGATGTTATCATATTCACATGAAAATGTAGAATTATAAACGTCCGTGCAAAGGTAACAGAGTAACCGCACTCGAAAACTTTAATTGAACGCTCTTCAAACCCAACTCGCGACAATTCTGTAGTATCTAATGTGGAGAAGTTTAAGCCGTTTATATTCTTGCTGGAAAGATCGACCGCGAGTTTATTAAGGAAGACGATCTCCCTGGGTTCCGTGTTCAACTATTCTCAAAGCGATGTAAGGCGATTTTTCATCGAAACCTGACTTTTCTTCGTTCCTCATTATGATTCCGCCGTGCAAACCGCCGTTCTCACTTTGTCACTGTCTAATAAAGCTTTTTGCTTTCTTGGCAGATTCACGGCGGCGCCGTGGTCTTAAGTAAACTTGACCCGAACCGTCCGTTAATGGATTCGGGAACACTCCCGGGTCCATTCGAGTATGCAAAGCGACGAGAGCGAGAAGAGAGGGCGGGAAGGGAGTAAACAGAACCATTCTGGCGATAGCGAAACCATTGGTCGACTTTAAACGATCAGATACACTTTGGTTAATGAGATTATTTGACGCCATCGGAGTCACCGCGTTCTCTCTTCTCAGCAAACTCCGGGAAAAGTTTCGGTCCACCGGAAATTTTCACGATGCACTTTCGACCACGAACGATAAAGGGACGGTCACCAACGGGACTAAAATTTCCACTTCATTTTGTAACAATCGGATGTACATTCCGACGTCGATAATGCTATCAAATATCAGATTATTAATATAATATACTGTGCTCGCGCGCGCGCGCGATTGATACACTTGGAGATAAACAGTGGTATACAAGCTTTTTATGTAGAATTAATGTACATATAGTTGTATAAATTATTTTATAGTTGCAATATCTATAAAATAGTTTATTCAGCTATGTATTGCATATATTAATTCTAAGGTAACCGGACTCTATATGGCTTAGAATCTAATATGACCTATTCGCTGTTTGTGGATAATTACACGGTGAATTTAACAGATATAACATTAGTAAGTCATGTGCAGGCTGTCCATCTGACTCGATTGCATCAGTTTATTGCTCAAATAGTTCATTCTGTTATTGTCAGTAAAGCAAAATGCAGTACATCATGGTCATGATGTAACATTTCATAGATAAGTAATTGCTTTCTACAACTACTAAGAGATAATTATTAGTTTTCGCAGTTTATATTATTGTAGCTCTGTACTTCTACTTTACATTACTGTAGTCAGTTTATATTTTCATCACGTTTTGTTTATAGTTGGAAAAAGGAAACCCTTTGTGAAATGGTATCAATATATTGGCCAACCTAGGCGTACTGAGTGTAATAATCGGTTGTAACGTTTTTTTTATACTTTTGTTATTTCCACCGATTCTAATTCACCTGTTAAATATCGTGAAGATAAGTAAATAAGTACATAAGTAATAGATAAGTCAATTGTTTGGAAAATAGTTCTGTATGTATACGTCAATAAATATGTCAATTAATATGTCAACAAACTTATCATTTTATAAAATAAATAATATAAAATAACACAACAATCATGTTGAATCACTTTATTTTCCATTTTTCTAATATTTTTTATGAAAAAAGGAAGATCATACATTAGATACATATGTACACAACATGATATAAATGTTATGTTTTCTTAAAATCTTCACTGCACTCATGTAGATATTTGAAAATGTGTCATATTTTTTTAATGTGCAAAAATATTTCCTTTTTTAAATCTGAATCTCCATCAGTTTTTAATTTTGGATTCGGCAAAAAATTGGAAAAAATCACAAAGCTTAGACAGGTCATATTAGATTTGGTTACCTTAAATATAAAACTTATGCAGTTGTCACCTTCATAATTGCTATCACTCTTTTTTTCTGAGTGTGTATAGACAAAAGCCGTCGACAAGAAAACGAACTAATTATCCTTCAACTATTATCACATCCGACAAGGATTTATGGGTTTCTCGAGAGCAGCGAATATATATCTCGATTGTGATAGTTTGGCGGAAGCACACGAATCACGTATTAATTGGTAAAATTAAAGGAAACTTTGCCGCTATAACGAAGTTGCCTGCGTCGGTGGTGCCGACTATTTATCAATTTTAATTAAGCCGTTCTTACGTAAGTGATTTCGCGTTTTCCTGCGCGCGGACTACTCTGCGCGAAGCCAGTATTATTCTTAAGTACCACGCCGGACCGTTAACTGCAGCTTGCCAGTTAATTCTTTCCGTAGTGAGGCGAAGCACTTCTTTTGACTTTGCGCCACTACTAGTATTACTGCCATTAGTAGTACTGCTTACGCCGCAGTATCGTTAATTGCATTTTCAATGAGAATATCTCTGTTGCACTACAACGAACAGTATAAGTAAAAATTATGTAACGGCTTGACATAGTTTTCGTTCAGAGGCACTTTATAACGACCTAGATCTTCCACAACAATCGATTTATATTGTCTCCTCGATATTTCTAACTTAATCCTATGATGTTCTGTTGACGAAAAGATTTTAATGCTGTACGAAAAACATTCGATTACAAAATAGAATTTTGCATTATACATTCTATCGAGTGAGCTCTTGATCTTTTCTAATTTTGTTATTTCTTCTTCCAGTGTTATTTCCAGTAACGTCCTATGGAGGTTAGAAGACCAAAGGAACATGGGATCAGTTATCAAGATGGAAACTCTGCAAGTATGTGAACAATTTATCTCTGCATAAAAATTCATTAAAGAAGCTATATGTCATGTCGACAATTTACGAAGATTCCCTTAAGGCTGCGTTCAAGAAACTTCACTCGAGTGCATCATGTATTATCCTTATTGTTCACAAATGTTAAATAAAGATAAAATGATACATGAGTGCACTCGTAAAGTTTCTGAACATAGCCTGATTTTACATGTTTTGGGCTTCACATTGAAAGAAAGGTGTTTGGTACTTATAACTATAATTGCATAATCTATCCATAATTATTTAGGAGCTTTATTTTTATAATTATTATGTCAGTAATAATAATTATAGCAGAACGATTATAAATTATAATTGTTTTCGGTGTCTCATTATACATTTTTATATATATATAAAATTATAAATACCTATAATTATTATTTTTAACATTATAGTAATAATAACTGTAAAAATGGAATTCCTAATCATAATTATTCTTCCAATTGCAATTATAATCACAAATACTGAACACTTCTCCGAGTGCATATTTACTCGGTCGTACGTAACTTTCGGGTCAACAGAGTTCCAATGTTCACACGATGTTTTACGTGTCCTGTGGCTAATTTACATACTCGGGCCGGGCGATCCTGGATCGAGCTAATATCCGGACGGTAAGTCGGCGCATTAATTGCATTAATTCCCAAAAGTAGCTGGCGCGACCTGGCCACGCCGATCCGATCGGCGATGGCCGATGGGTTGCATATATCGCGATAACGCAGGCAGATCGCTGTCGGCTCGATGAACAAAGATAGGGTCAAACCGACGTGGGAGTGGAACGTCTGGTCGTAGCAGTGCATTTACATTTGTAATCGCATCGTCGGGGTCGTACTGTCTAATCCGCTCGCGCGGCTTGCAAGAGTCCGATCGAGCTGAGTGCTGATCGAATGAAGCAGACGCGAACCATTTATTAACTGAAGAGCGCAGTAACGAAACCAGTCTTCAAATTCAAAGTGCTTCTTAAAACATTACAAAACTCTTAAAGCATTAAATTTCGCTTTAGTTACAGTTATTGAAGATTAATTTAAGTACTTAAAGACTTTATTTTCAATCTTATAATCTCGTAATCGGGAAAGAATATTTTTAATATTAATTTTATACAACTCTTTTTTTATAACTTGATATTAATTTTATTTAACTCTTTTCTCATTTCGATAAAATATTCTTGAAAAGAACTCAGTTCATTAAAATCCTTAATCTATATAATTCTATATACAAGAGCTTTCTGCAGCATTGCTGCATGCTTACGCTATAATATCCGGGATTAAGAACACGAGGAAATCGGCATTGCATCCTGGTGCTTTTGCTTTTTATATTTCCCAGAGTAAACAGGATGAATCCATGCGATAAAGTGAAGAAAAAAACAGAGCAAGCAAAGTGAGCCAATTAAAATTGCGGTTCATCGTATAGCGCCAAGTTTTATCATCGCGCTAGCGAAACATATAATTGTTTAGTTTTTGATGTAATTAAATTATGCTACAAAAATGCACGTGTGGACGAAGCAACGCCTCTATTGTATTATATATCTCGTGTGTAACATACATATATTTCCGTAATTGAGCGCTACCGATTAAGTATATCGGCTACTATTCATACTTAAACGTGAGTTATTGTTATTTGAATTCTGTTTTTTTTTCTACGTTTTTTTGTATGCAAACTATTTTTTGCGATACTTCCCCGTTAACAGAAAATCAATAACTCTTACAAAACGACCTGTCGTGAAATGAATGATACAACTGGGATTTGTAGTTCGACATTTTTATAATTCGTTAGTAACCGTCCGTGTGCACAAAGAGGCAAGGAATTCGTTTCGTCCGCACGACAAACGCGTTTCCCCATTTTGAAACTTTTAAAACAACGCACAAGTTGAAGTATGTGCAGGAAATATTCCATAAACTTCTCTAAAACGATAAACTGAAATATCATCGAGCAAATAAATAAATAAATGGTAAGATTATTGCCATTTTATTAAATATTTAAAAATATATATTTATGGTTTTTTATGTGTGTTTAATTAAACATATTTTTTCCTTTTGTTTAAAATAACAAAAGTTATTTTTACAAAAATAATATAATAATCAATATATTTTTTTCAAAGAATAAATATCTATAAAAATTTTACGAGTTATTAGATTTGGATTAAATATTACATGTTTGGATTAAAGTACAGAGTTTCCGATTTCCGATTATATTAATTAGAAAAATTATTAGTTTTTATATATAGACAAAAATTTTATATATTTAACTTTGTAACTTTATTTATTCTTTCCGAATATTTTATACATAAAACTAGTTGACCATGAAAAGTTTACAATTTATTCTCTCTTCATAGAATTCTTTTCATTCCCGACGGTTATTACAAAATACCGAGCTAGGATTAAAAAGATAAATATTAAGAACGCGCAGGAAGATAAGCTCGTCGTTTCCCATGCATTTATAAAACACTTCCGGCCGGATTATAATTTCAAATAAGTCTTGTAAGACGGAGAAAGACTGCTAGAAGGAGCACCTCGGTTCATTTTAAAAGAAGAAATCGCTACTCCACATTAAGGATCTTTTCGTGCGTCCATAGGAAGAAAGAATACGGTCGCGACATAATATCGCATTCGAATACAATAGACGGCTTATTAGCATTTCGTACCTTCACAAGACCCCTGTCACCTATGACCCTTTCGAGCAAACGGCTTCCACATATGCAGATACACGACGCTTCAAAAAGTATCGCCTCTCATGTTTTTCTCCGAAACTTAGCTTTAGAAATCGTTCCTTCTTCTTTTCTTCTCTCGATGAGAAGTTCAATTGAATAATTCTTGAAAGAGCCAAACTCAGCCAAAAGTTTCTATACTTGTTCCAATATACATCATACATTCTTTTAACCATAAGTTTTTTTTAATCATTATTATAGATTAAATGTTTTCTCCCCGAAAAAATTTTTTGAAACGTGTTATATCGCACGCGTAACAACTTTCTTCAATCTTTTTAAATTATACATTTCTATGTAATCAAGCATTAAAGGAAATTTCTTAAAGCAAAGTTTACTTAAAGTCAACAGAGAAGTCAAATATCAGACGCGAAGTTTGAAATACCTCCGCTGTTATATTTCTACGGAATATCTCTTAATAGTTATGCATCTTTGTGCTCAATCTTCTCTTCAATTATCTCTCTCGTTATAGCTAAGATCTGCGGGATTTTAATCAGAACGCAAATTAACCGAATAACCGGGAAGTAACACAAAAACAACTGTAGGTGAGATTTGTAGACGCGACTTTAATAAAAAAAAAATCCAACTTGAAAGTAACTATATAGAAAGGACAATTTTGCTGAAGTATCTACAAATTTAACTAGATACAGTTTTGAAAATAATTTTATATTTTTTATTTTATTTTATTTTCAGATCTTTATACCTAGCTAGATTTTTAGGTACTTTAGAAAAATCGTTTTTTCCGTATAAAAATAAGAAAAGCGCCGGATAACTAGCCTTCCTGCCCGCTATTTCTCGTCCGTCAAGAGCACGTAGAAAAAAGAGCTACAACTTCGAAGTTGGTACAGGCATGTGTACGTACGTCGAGTAAGAAAGAAAAATCCTTTTGCTTCTTCTCCTATCCTCATTTAAGAGAGAACGAACGAAGAGTGGGAACGCATCCTGGAAGTGTGTCCGCATCGCTAGCATCTAAGTAAGTGAATCCGAGAAGAGAGAGCCACGGCCTGCGACACCCTTGTCCCTTTTTTTAACGGTGGCGGAAAAGAACCGCTAGAAAAAGCGCCTTGAAACCGGTCCAGGTGGAAGAATGTATGTACGCGCGCTTTCGTAAATCGGCAAAAGGTGAACACCTGGTCGTCTGCTCGTCGTCATCTCCGCGCGGCGTCCACCACGCCGAGATTTAATGGAATCGAAGATTACCGCGGCAAGTTCTTCTTGCCATTGTTGCAAGTAACGTCGTTAGCCGTTTTCGGCGCGTTACCGAGGCAGCCACCTTTATGAGTTTTTCAGTCAACTCTGTAATTTCAACTCGCGAAATGATCGTTATCCTTTCCCTGCCGTTGTACTTTAATAGGATTCCGCTTGTTTTTTTGGTTTCGCTGAAGCAAAATATCGTTGCTCGTTATTAAGAATTAATCAGAGCTCAATTAGAGGGTAACTATAATATTAAAATGTTTTTTTGCAACAACTTTCTTCAATCTTTTTAAATTATACATTTCTATGTAAAGATAACTACTTTAAAAATAATTACAACAAAGTTTTTGTCATTTAAAATCGTTAATAATAATAAAATCATTTATCCAATAAATCTAATTAAAAGTGACGGTATAATATAATTCAGAAATATTGCTAGTACGGATTGATGTATCCTGCCAAACTATATTTCACGTCAGACATTAATTCTTCGTTTACATCAATTTTCGTTATATTTCACGTAAATAAAAATTTAATGAAATTTCAACACGGATCGCTAGAATTGGCATCAAACGCACTATCTGAGACAGAGATCGAAATAACCGCGCAATATTCCATGCAAATCACCGGGTTGCTCGACGACTTATCGGTAAGATTCACCATTTCCCAATTTGTACCCTGCAGAACCAATAGAATGACAAAGGACCATCAAGAGCTCTAGGACTCTCTTCCGGATAAATCGATTCCTCCCACCTTCTATCTGTTCAGCAGTGGCTCGTTTCCACCTTGTACCGGAGGTCGTCGTAGTCGTCGTCGGTTGCCTTTTCTCCCGCTCTTGCACCGAGACAAATTAACGCCCCGATTATTCTTCTTTTGCCTACCTACCTCGACAACAACCTGCATCACGCCAAAACCAGCACCACTCGCCCTTCCCCAACACCGAAAGCTCCGGTAATTAGCATAATTCGCGATAAAGAAAAAAAACAGCATCCCCGCGGAACGACGTCGAGAGGCGGCGAGAATTGCAGAGAGATCGCAGGGAGGCAGAAGTGGAATGAAGATATAAGTGTGGAAGCTCCGATAGGAGGATTCTTCAAGGCTCATCCGTGCATTCTGAGTGTCGTGCATGTTCGACGATACCTCAATATTTTTTGCCTTTTTTATCTTTGTAAGAAAGATGAGAAAAAGGCGCTCTTCATTAATACTATTAATGAGAATAATTTTAATTACGTGATAAGCAACAGATGTACACTATTAGATCAAAAGAGCAATGGCAACTCAATTCTTTCTTAAGTTAAATAACATTTGTTAAAAACTTTCATGTATATCAAAATGTAAATTAATCCATTTCTGTGGTTAAAAATCGTTTATATTAACGTATGCATTTAGTAAACAGTAAACTAAATTTGATACAAATTTAATACATTTTCTTGAGTTAAATCATTTAACTCTATTGTTTTAGTCAATCGATAGTTAGTAAATGCTATTAAGAGTTAATACTGGATGTTTGTGTGTACATAATTTATTCTGTACGACAATAATAAATTTTGATACATTTCGATCCACGATTCGAGTCCTCTTCAGTAGATAATTAACGCAATTAAATTACAAACTATAATATACACATAATATACTTAGTCAATTTAAAACTATTTGTCTGTATCAATAAATTGACTAAGTGTATTATGCGTATATTATAGTTTGTAATTTCATTGCGTTAATTATGTACTGAAGAGGATCCGAATCATGGACCAAAATGTATCAAAATTTATTATTATCGTATAGAATAAATTAAGTACACACAAACATCCAGTGTTGGCTCTTAATATTATAGTATTTGCTAACTATTGATTTATCTCGTTTTTAATTGTTTTAATTAAATTAACGATATATTGGAACAGTGGCGACCTACGAAAATGATTAAAAATATCTCAAATTAACACACAGTTAACAATATGAATAATTGTACAATTTGACACTGAATTTGACGGTATACATCTGATAAATAATATAGATAATAAAAGTAATATTTATTAATGAAAATCATTTTTAGAACTGCTCGATAAACAAGTAGGTGTACATTTAATATCTAATAAAATGATATAAAAGAAAAATAATATGGATTCATGACAATAAAGATAATAAAAACCAATCAGTACAATTTAATTGAAATAAAATGGAAAAATATAACGCACAAAAAGGTACGAACCATATAACAGAATTGGATAATATTCCAGTTCAATGTACGCATTCCGAGCCTTATCTAATGGCCACTTTTAGCAATGCGATAAGTAACGCCTCGTTCATCTCGATAAGTATATACGTGAGCTAGATCGAGATAAAGCTGGGTCCCGTTGCGGTAAATAGCAAGACGCGCTCGATAATAATTTACTTAGTGAATTTTGTCGGTAAAACCCGGTGATATATCGGCGCCAAATTTTTCCAGCTAAAACTTTTATTAAAAATTTTAAAGAGTTTTTGCAAAACAGAGCACGTGCTAAATCGCGCGCACTAATTGTAAGTTAACGATCTGCGTTGTCAGTCAAATTCAACTTCAATAATGAATAATATTAACATTATCAACACAATGGTCAACGTATAAAGATGCAATTTCAAAATTGAATCGAATGTGTGAAAGAAGTATTGAAGAAGAACAAAAGAACGAAGAGTAAAAGGACGGGATTCATAAATGGCGATGCTCTGATAATGAAACAATAATGTGCGATGGCCCGTGTCAATAATTCCAATTTGCCGGGTGGCGAAGACCTAACTAAGGGTTCTTGAGAAGGGTGTTATGCACCCTTACCATGGCGATGCATTCGCACCTATGCGAACTATGTAGACGAGCGTATCAATTTACCGAAGTGACGGTGGCACCTAAATGCATGCCTGTGTCTAGCGACTAGACTGTGCTTGTAAACAAACGCATTTTTCTCAAAATTTTTGTTCAAAAAATATTTTCTTAGACAGAAAAAATATAATACATCATAAAATATTATATGTCCATAAACATCTATATCTTCTATAAAAAAGAAAGAGAAATATTAATACAAGTTACAAAAATAATACAAAATATTTCTTTTAATTTTTGTTGTTATTAACATTTTTAATATTTTTCTTTGATTTAATTACATTAATTAATTACATTAATTTTAGTTAGTTATCAGAATTTAAAAAATAGCAGCTTATTATGGAGACTTCATCATTATACGTGCTCTGGCGAGATAATTGAATCGATGATTAAAAGACGTAATTCTCCAGCTTCATGGCGTCCTAATTTCCTGTCATCGACTATCCTCTTTAGTTTCACTTTCTTTCTTTCTCGTCGCCATGACTTGCAGCTCGTCCTTCGGCCCAGGAGAGACTCATTAAGGAATTCTGCGTCGACCTAGGGAATCGCTATTATTCTCCGCGGTTCTTATGGCAATCAGTGCATGGCAATATCGCCGTAGGTATCGCGGGACTAAATCTACGAGCTATTTACCACAAAGTTCAAATTCCCATTGGACTATCAGGGATCTTTGGCTGCGGTTAGTAAGATTATATCTGCTTTCACAAAGACAAATTTTTACTGACTTTCATTTAGCATAAAAAACGATGATAGCTAATTTGTCGATTGTTTTCGAAGAATTTATCTACCTACGTGTGAGATCATTCCGTTGACTCACCCGACGGTTTGTGTTCAATATCTTGGATTCAGACGTGGCTATCTGTATTTAATTAACGTAACAGAAAAGTCACGTTGATGATTTAACTCTACATACCTTTTATATTTCAATTTATTGTTTAACAAATATCCTATAGATTTATTTACAAAAGTAGTAATCGATTCTTTATGTATTCGTTTTTTGCATTTTATGCGTATCATATTAATCGTACTTACTTTAAAATTTTTAGTCGAAATAAAATATATATGGTGAAACGTTCTATTTCTATAATATTCCTGACGATTATTTGATACAACAGTCTTGTGTAAGAATATTATCATTAAGTACATATTTCCATTGATAGTAAATCCAGATAACATTTTTGTATAATGCTGTATTTCCATGAATATCCGTTAACGAAAGGAAGATGATCAAACAAGAACATAGCCCACAAGTCCCCTAAGTGCAACTCCAAGAATTCTTACAAAGAGCATACATAATGCTTATAACTCGCAAGATTTTCTCTTTAAAGCGCGAATGAGAGAAGATACTACTCTCGATTTTATTTTTCAAGCTCTTAGCGCAAAGAAAACTTATCTATTATTCGCATTCAAAGTTACAGCGAAAATTTAAATCGAGGAAACATTTGTCTTTCTGAAATACATTTAAACAGATTTTTTTATGGAAAATTTATTAAAATTCATTAACTGCAGATTTGTGTAAATCCGACGCTTGCAGTTTTTATGCAAAATCGTGCTTATTCAATGAAAGAAAAAGAGAGAAAGCCGCACGTGCGGATTGAACTAATGTGCCGCATGTGGATCTGTCTCTCTTTAACCTTGACCCTCGTAATAATCGCAAACCTCCCTATCAGAGGTGAATCATCCCCGTTGTCCGTGCTACTTGCCATAAACGTGTTTCATTCTCTGATTTGTGTTATAAGTATATGTTTGATTTTTTACTTTGTTTGCTTCATTTGTGGTAATAATCGGTACGGTACTTATCGCAATCCTTCACTATGTGTCACCGTAAAATCAATTAAACACATAATTATTCAATCAAACAAATTTCCACAATTTAATTTGTGATATAATTTCACCTTTAGTTTATGATTGCATTTCAAGTCCGACAGTAAGGCCCAATTTCACAATATATGGTTACCTAAAGATTAAAGGTAACCAAGAAATTCATGAATGAATATCATTGATGAATCTGCTGGTAACCATATATTGTGAAAACGAGCCTAAGTGGTGTAGTTTATAACTGAAAGTTGTATTTACAATTTACATATAAATGTTATTTGGCTAAATCTGGCTTTGACTGTAACTGTTCTTTCCTCACTTATTGATTTGTTCATATGACAATCTAAATTAATTTAATATTGATACAACCTTTTATTTAATATTAAATAATTCACTTTAACGAAATATAATATGTATTTTCAAATGTCAACGTTCTCTGTGCTTATAAATACATAGACCAGATATAAAAATAAGTACGTGCAAACATATCGCAATGTATTCCGGAAAAAAATACTGATTAGAGACAAAAGCAGAATGAGAGTCGGGAAACCTTCCGTTTTTCTCGCTGAAAATCAAAAGGAATGCTTGATACGCACGTGGCATTAACCATCATGTCGGCATATGGAATTCCCACGTTAACCTTGACCCTCGTATATACTCGCAATGGTGCCCACCACGCCCCAACCGGTGAACCATCCCCGTTACTTCCCCGTAAACGCTTTTATCTCGGCTTGCGCGCTGCGCGAGCAGCGCGACTGCTATCGCTCATTCTCCTTTTTTTCCTCTCCTCTACGATTATATGGAACTCGCGGGCATCGTGCTCTGCTGCTGGCTCGTATCGATCTCTTCGCCCGCTCAACATCCGCCGCCAGTGCTCTCTTTCTTCATCCACCGAGATCACTCGTGCATCGAATATTCAATACGACATCGGATAATATGAGGTAATAAATTGAAGACTTGACACGACAGAGTCTGCTAGTGCCATATCTTGACGTTATCTTTTCATCGAGAGCCTTCAGATATTTCCCTTAAATTTTTTTTTCAATCATTTGTAACATTTTTAGTCTCCATAAAATTGAAAAAGAAAATACAAGGAATAATACATATATTGCAATATATGTTTATATATTTTTTTTTTATTTAAATCATAATATCTGCAGAAAAAACGGTTTTGTATTAAAAATATTTAGCTAGATACAGATATGAAAATAATTTTAAACATCAAATTAATTATGTAGGACACTCAAGCTGGTTGTTAGTATAACAAAATTTTTTGCTACATTGCTCATTATGCTTAAATTTCCTACATAATTATTTTGATGGCCCAACAAAATATAAATTACGTTTAGATCTGCAACCAGTTAAATTTTTAGATATTTCAGCAAAATTGTTCTTTCAGTGTTAATAATTTTTGAAAGTTTTAACTATTTAAAGTCGACATAAAGGAAGAATTCCAGGGCCTTCGACCTTTGAACACATTCAATAGGCGTTTCGCTTACTAGAACAGAAACAGCTGCCGCGAACGAAGGCCACTAACGCGAAGTATAATTAGTTTCGCTCCTTACAAGCAGAGTAGGTCCATAGGCTATAACCGTTTAAACCAAAGAATTCACTTGAAAAATACCTTTGTGCGTACGCAAAGCCCCAGGTGGCTTGTAGCCTTCATCGATGGTCAGTCCTTCCTGGACAAGAAATCGAAGGTTGAGTCAACAAATTGCGACATATCTGACAAAATACGAAACTTTGTTCGAGAACATTCTCGTCTCGAAATAGTTATTAGGAAAGCGTGATTAACGCTTTGTTACCGCACTGACGACGCGACGCACCCTTATTTATTCAAGACTAAATTTGTACGAAATTTAAGTACAATATAATTGAAAAAGTGGATGAAGAAGGCGTGTTACATTAGATCTATTTTTTATACCTGCACTAGAACTTTTCTCTCTCGCTTTCGCCAAACATATGTATATCTATTTCACTTGAAGTTCTAAAAATGTACATTAGTTCTATTACAAAAGACGAACCTTTTCTGCAATGTTCAGTAAAGTTAGTCGACATATTCTTAGTTTCGGAAAAATAATTAATAATTTCGACCTTAATGAAGTCGACCCATAATAATTTTTCTGAAACAAAGAATTTATTTGAAGAAAGAGCCTTTACAATTATTACCGTTCTAATAAAAAGTTATTAGAAAGTGTGGCAAATACAATGCTTTTTCTTTTTGTGAAAAAGTGAATGATTCTCTCGCTGTTTTAAGACAGTAAAGCAATGGTCGGTGGAACTTTCTGATGCAGGATCGAGCCCGGAGAAAATCCCGGACTTCCCTTAAAATCTTCAAGGAAACTCACCGCATCGTACCGGAGCCGAGAACGAAACGGCGCGGCGGGAGGGAGAGGAAGGGAGAAAGGGAAGAGAAAAGCATTGCTACAGGCGTCAGGATGAAGGTACACGTATTCTTTTTAAGGCGGAACACTTTACTGCCGCTCGTTCCACCGGCGGTAATGGAGGGAGCTCGGCCACCCCCGAAGAATTAATTCGGGGCTAAAGCCGAGGCGAGCACACCCACCCCCGTCGATATCGAGTCGCTCGCCCGGAAGTGTTAGTGTCTACTTACCACTCCTTCAGTTAGCTTTTTACTTTAGTTGACCGCATTAGCGTCTCTCGTTTCGCAGGGACGCCACTACCGGGACGATTTCTAATTTAGCCACCAATTTAAGCGTAGCCGGTCTCCCGAGAGAGAATTAGATATTTCCATCTCGACGTGAAATCATCGCTTCGACGAAATTCTGTTCCGCGCACGAGGTTTTAATTTTTTTTTATTCGTTCTCTTTGCGAAAAAAATTAACGATTTGGTTGAAGTATCTAAAAGTTTAGAGTTATAGATACACAAGCTCAAATTAATTATAAAAATGTCAAAATTTTTTGCAGCATTGTTCATCATGCTTGATTGAACATCCTACATAATTATTTTGAACAACATAAATTAATTAAATCTCTGAAGAAAATAAATCAAAAGAAAGAAAAATTTTGCTTTTAAAAACGAAGACAAAAAGGTCGTGTATATAAATTTAACATCATATGATGACAAAAATATATAAATTTATTTTCACATAACAGTTAACAGTAAATTGATAAAAATAATAATCATTCACGCATTAATGAACATTTCAAACGTTTCACCATATTAATGAACGAATTGTTTTGATGGTCCAACAAAATTATTTTTAAATCTCTATCTGGCTAAATTTTTAGATACTTTAGCAAAATTATCTTTTTCATTTTTTTCCTTCGTATTACAAGTGACGATAATTGCAGCAGATTATTTCACCTTATGAGAACGCACCACCTGTCAGTAATTATGTATACAAAAAATTTCTTTGTATTAACGCTAATGACACAAGAGAGAAGAAAAGATTTATTTTCTCTATCACTACGTTTAACCTTCCAGAGTTGATAGTGGGTCTATTGAATTCACTTAATTACAAATCTCTTTATTAAAATGTCAAGTAATTCAATTTTCCTTATACTACATCTGCAAATTTGGATTATTCTTACTAAAATGTGTTTACTATTCATTCTTTATTATACGAGTTATTATTTTGGTTTCTTGTAATTCATTAATTAGTGCCTTTTAATTAATACAAATTAAATGGGTGCTCCGAAGGCAGCATCAGAAACTGTGTATTACAGATTTTGGCGCAGTTTGAAGGGTTAATTAAATGCAATATTGATACACGCAGGAAACGCGATGCCTACATACTTCAATACGTACGAGGACGCAGGTTTAATGATTTAAGCATGTCGATCAATGGAACAGCCACACAAATCCCATTCGCCAGGACCGCTTAAAGCGCTGACTCATGGCTCTTGCATTAATTTAACAGGCGATAGATTTTAACATTGCCATCGCTTGTTGTATACGTATATACATTTACTTCCCATATAATCCTGAGGGATGCTTACCGAAGCATTGGTGTAGATATACCTCACATCACTATCTTCCCCTGTTTAAACTTGAAAATCCCAGCACACCACCTTTCTTCGTATTTACTAGGGTACTGAAAGATTCTTGGCGCAGTTGTGCTCGCTCCCTTGTACCGTTCGCTTCACCAAAGCAGCAGCCTCTATTCATCCCCCGGTGCGCATCGTCGTCGGCGTGAGTGAGACGACCGCAAACTCGCAAATCGACGACGGCCAGAAAGAGCACGGTGGAGCCCCCAGAGCAGCGTGACCGGGGTGAGGAAGCGCAAGGGGGAGGAGAAAGAGAGACAGAGACATAGAGAGAGAGAAAGAGAGACAGAGTGAGTGAGAGAGAGCGCAGTCGGCGTTCTCGTGTCATAGACAAAGACGCGACGAGATCGAACCTCCCGCCATGCACGTTGCGGAAACGACCGAGCGTCGACGAAGCGGCCGAGACGGTCGCTCAGTTGCGCGCGAGACGTGCATCGTGTCACGTTGTGTGCTGCTGCGTTGCGTGCTGCCAGGATCTCGGAGTAGTCGGAGTAGTCGGAGTCTCGGAGATGCGACGCAGCCGGCCGTCGCCGATCGTGCGCGTGCGTTACATCAGCATTCACTCGCTCGCTCGCACATTCGTTTCGACCGTCTGTCCCTGGACTTCTCGATAATATCGGAGCCTGTGTGATGCATCTTCTCGTAAGTTTTCGTAACGTCTATCGCGAGCGGAGAGTAGTCGATGACCGTATCAATATGGCTCGTTGATATCTCACGAAACGTGGTCGATCAAAGATTGCAGCGTCCCAGTGAGTAATTTTTGCCTGACTGATTAGAATACGTCGCTGATCTGAGAGGAGTCTTTCAGTCACCGATAAGAGTGTGCTGTGGGTGGACTGATACCTCCGAATTGGCAGCGTCCTATCAATTCAGGCCGAAAATTCAGAGATTATCTCCGGGGATCTTATCGTTTATCCGTTTATCGCGGTGTCTCTTATCTTACGGCTATCTGAATAGCGATTGTATATGAACAGACTGATATCGAAAAGTGTGAGCTGCAGCTATAATTTGCGGGTAACCTTGAGCTTTCCGGTTGGCGAGAGAACGTATAGAACTGTGCACTTTGTTGCGCGACGCGTGCGGCATGTGATATGAAACTTGGCGATACGAGAATCCCCGACGCGAGTATCAATGTTCAGTGGACCTTGCGGCGAGCTTATGTTTCCCCGATTTATTCGTACTTTTTTTTAAACCGACTTCATTCTTTTCTCGAATTGAGATCTAAGAGAATCTAGTTGTCGTGGCAACAATTCTCATAAATGCGATGTGATAGTTGAATCAGAGCACGTATTATGAAATGTTCGGAATGGATTCTGATTGGAATTATTACGTTTTTCCCAGAAAACACAATGGAAATCTAGGGAATAATTGAATAATTCCTATTGAAATTCCATTCCGAATAATTCCAAAATACGTACAGACCAGAAATTCGTCAAATGAATTTCTCTAATCGATTATCCTTGAGTCTGTTTTTTTAGGCTTCGTCATCCTGCAGAGAATCTTTCATATGTTTCGCATTGGACGCGGTTCATCTTTTCTTTTGTTCCCTCCACGTTAAAAAAGGAGGAAAAAATGAACGACGTAAAAAAAAATTGAGCTTGAAAAGAACGAGTTTCTTGCGAAAAACGTTGAAAGATTTTCTATAGGATTCCCGCAGATTTTTCAAAATTCATTTCCGTTTCGACGAACATCGAGAAACGAAAAGCGGCCGATAAACGCTCGCGCGAGAACATTTCGATATTTCAGTATTCCGGTAGAAATTGGATTGCGAACGAACGCATTCTTCGGCATAAAAGGATTCAGACTCTCGACCTGATAACTTTATCAGTAGCGCACGCGTGCGCGGCACAGTGAGAGACCGTGAAAAGGCCGTGGACGAGCGCGGGGAGCATCGGTGTAAAGCTATTCGCAAGACGTCTCTCGTTATTTGCGGGCGTCCGAATGACGACAGGCAACGTGCGTAGCGCGGGTCATCGCACGAGAGTCGCCGAGATCGAGTTGCCGCAATTCGACGAGCTCCAAGGCTATGGCACACAATAAAAAAACTTAGACAGTAAGATATATGCCCACTCTCTACAATAAGCCGTAAAAATTGACCACAATCGTAATGCGAGAAACTCTTTAAATTCTTTGGAGCGTGACTCCAAAGGAGTGAGAATTCTGCCACTCTTGAAAAAAGAGAGAGTGAGATTCACTCCAAATAATTCAGAGAGAAGATAATCGACTACAATTGATCGGTTTTGGTTTTACAACTGCTGCAGAGTAGACAATAAACGATAAGCGATTCAACAATTTCGGTCTGACCCACAGCTTGTTTGCCCTACGGTCTCTACTGTAGCCAATTTCGCTTATTGCTTACATTTTACTCTGCTTATGTTTTTTGTGTGCCATAGCCTTCACTCTCGTCTCTCGGAATCGCCCAGAATCACCGCACGGCTACAATTTCCGCAAGCCCTCTTCTGCTATGTACCTCCCTCCGTTCTCTTTGTCTTTCTGTCTCTCTCTCTCTCCCTCTCTCTCCCCCTTTCAGTCAGCCACCGCTCTCTGGACCACTGTGCGTGCAGTTTCCGCGTTTTGTATCGCGCAGCCCCGGCACAGAAAATGTGGGATACCCGCCGCCGTACGTGTGCGCGTGTATTTTCGGCGGTGAACAGATCGATCGGCTCCGCCGGCCCTTGTTTCTCGCTGTCGTCGGTCGCGCGCGCCCATGTGACTCTACCCGCGACGCCGATCGTATCCGACGTACGTCAGCGTCGTTGCGCGTGTAACTGACCATTTCTCGGTCGGGACAATAGCCCGTCGGATTTACTCCATTCGAATCCGTTTCAGTCGTGAAACAACAAACACTTTATACACCTCGCTTCTTCCCTTAGGCCGGAATCAGACTACGCATTGAAGAATGAGATTGAAGATTGAAAGATTGAAGTTTGACCAATTGGAACAAAAGGAACCAAAATTTCTTCGTCCTCATTAGTGAAATTTCAATCTTTAATCTTTAATCCCAATCTTCAATGCATAATCTGATTTCGGTCTTACAGAAGTCCAATTTAAGGATTTCAGGTGTATAGTCTCTGTAAAAAATGACTGGGATTGGAAATGTATGTGTATAACTCGTAAAATGTATAAAAATGAATGTTATATATATATGAAAGTTAAATAAAAGAGAGAGGTCAATATTTGTATTTAACGATACAATTTTAGAGTTTAAATGCAAATTTTCTCATTTTACCTTAATTATTTTTAAAACACGTGTATTCACTTTTTTTTTTATTGAAATAATTTTTATCTAAATTCTAAATCACCACCAAACGTTTTGTGTTACTTTCAAATACAATTTAGAAAAATATAATTTTTTTCATAATTTTTTCATTTTGTTAAATTACTTATTTTTAGTATTAAGAGCATAGAACGCATTAAACAACTTTCTTCATTGTTGTTTAATACTTTCTAAGAAAGCATTAAACAACAATGTTCTTAAAATAAATAATTAATCACTACCTCCAACATTAAAATTCTATAACAGTTCTTTATCCCTTCGATACTTGAACTTATCTTCATATTAGTTCAAACGGAGAGCGCAATAAATCATGGAAGGAAAGATGAGAATAATTACGTTAACGAGAAAGCATTATCTGTTGAGACATACTTATTTCAGGAACTCATTTTGTTCTTTAACCTGATTTACGCGTGAAATTTATTCGAATTTCCAGCTTTTTTAATTTGATTAGAGTTAGGATTTAATTATGACGGGGAAATCGTAATAAAAACGTCCGCAATAATGTGTCTGGAATCAAATTAAAAAATGCAAAGGAACACAGACGTATATCTCACGACTCATCGAACCATATATTGTTCTTCTTAGAAGCACAGAATCGTACGCTCGTATTTCCCGAGTTTATCTTCGTCATATTGCCCTGTGAATGTGTTTATTGCATTGATATGTATCTCAAAGACCATAAATATAATAGCAACTCGACACTTCGCGTTCTCCTTTTTGATCGCTCCTTCCGCCAGGTATATCTTAATCTTTCGACGTTCAATGAATTTAGAAATAATCTGAAAATTCTAATCTACGCAGAAAGAACGATTTTATTGAAATATCTAAAAATTTAACTAGACATAGATCTAAAACTAATTTTGGTGGATCATCAAAATAATTAGGACATTCAAGCATAATCTGCAAAAAAATTTTATATTCTGACAACGAGCTTGAGTATTCTACATATAATTAATTTGATGTTCAACAAAATTATTTTCAGATCTAATTGTTTTAGATATTTCAGTAAAACCATTTTTTCCGTGTATTGTCTATTTGATTACAATAGAACATCCTTTCGGTCAATCTCGCATCTTTTTACGACAAAAACGAGACATAATGTAATTGCAAAAATCGTGAAAAAACTATTGATATAATTATTTTCATCGTCGCGATCAACAAGCTAAATTAAATGAGAGAATCGTTCTCTTTATATCTTGTGATATCTCTTATTCATTTTCTTAGAAACTATCATCGTGAATTTATCATATCAGAATTTTTGTAAGAAATCGAGGGTTGAATCGCTGGGGAATTTTGATGTGCCATAAGGCCGATGTATTAGTTATTGCGCAACTTTTCTTCGGCTTTAGCGTGAGGAGAATACTCTTCCAAGTTTGGCAGCATCTTTCTAAGCTGCCGTGTATACGAGAGAATTACGCGGGAGGTCTGTTTTTTTATTGATAATGCGACGATCAACTATGGACGTGCGCGAGCGATGTAATGGAAAGGATGGGAGGACGTTTGAGGGGGAGGCCCGTCGAGAATTTCCAAATGCAGCGGCATACCGACGGGAAATCCGCCGTATTTATAACGGCCGCACGTGCTCCTCTCTCTCGTTCTCTCCTTCGACTAACAGCGATGAATAACTGATGCCATATCCAATCAGTAAATGGAATCCGCGACCGTGGCCGGAGAACTATGTTCCGCTAACAAGAATTTAAGAAGCGAATTTCAGGGCAAATCTCGCGCCGAACGTTCCACTCGTCTGTATACGGATAATCGCGAGATCATGTATACGAGATATCAGGGACTTGATGCCCAGCGATGGTGATTGATAGTCCTTTCAATTGAAAATTCGTATCGGTTAATCGATTTATTTTCCAGAGTGCGACATTGCATTACCTTTAATCGAAACAATCATAAAAGTAACGTTGCCTGTCACAGCTGAGCTAATTAAGATTTCGTTTATTTTCATTAATTTTATTAGACATATTTTCGCTCGTCAACGTACGAGAATACAATTACGAGAAACTTGTGTATGTAGTTAACTGGACAGTTGACTCGTTAGTCGACGAATTAGATCTTTAATATTTAATGTAAACTCCGGCGTGTTCATTTAATATGAATTACGTCCATATGGGTATACTAACGCAGGGATAGATATCCCTGTACATTTGAAATTAATGCAAGTAAAAAATCTCAAATAGAGATCTTGCAGTATTTTAATAATTTAAGTCGACATTCGGGTAGAGAAATTTCTATCAATATCAAATGTTTTCCTAAAATTGAGGATTAATTTACTGGACGCATTTTGCAGCGTTAAATTAGTTATTATGACTTGCGAATTGCTATTTCAATGAAACGACGCCTCATTTAATTCTAATTTCCGAAGTTCTATTAAATTTATATTGATCATTAAAAACCGTTAGTAAATAAAATTAAATATAACAAACAAGAAGAGCTACGAGCCAAAACAATATCATTTAATATTCAGAATATTACGAATAATCAATCGCATATTAATAAATATTAGTAAATAATATCGTAATCTAAAAATTATTAAATTCTATCCACAAAATTTTCTCATAATTTATCAATCGTTCGCGACGAGAAAAGCTCTCGGTCCAAGGTTGGGAAGTCTCGTGTTGTGTAATAGTCGTACGGTTCAGCACGATCTCGAAGTAGCAGGGCCATAGGATCGAGCACCTGCTCTCTCTCTGCTCTCTCGGTGCTATTTCCGTACGTGCGTCGATTGAGCGGGCTGGCAAGACGAATCGACGCCAAGAATTCTACGAATGATCGAACGCAAACCACATCCTTGCGAGGAAGCTTTGAACTTGCGTGTTTATAGTTTCGTGATCGACAGTTACCGATTTTACGTAAAATTCCGACGTGAATAACTGAGGGATGAGCTACGAAATTGCAGCATTTTCGAAAGGACGATATCGACAGGATTTAATGAGTGGTATTCAAGTAAGAATTATTAGTTATTTATAAATTTGATGAATTTATGAAAATAACATGAATATCATTTTACAGAAATATCAAGAGTCATTATTTGAAATCTTTCAGAATGTTACTATCGAAAATTGACGGTATTATTACTCAGCAGAAATATCTGAAATGCAGAAGCTTTCAGAAATTGAGAATACTTTCGTTTTTTCCCTTATTTTCTCACAATCGCGTGGATTATCTTATTGGCACCGATTGATGGATTGTCATGACAGAATTATATCCTTTCGTCACTAGTAGAGACGTAAAGACCCTTTAATCAAAGTCTGGCCACGAGATAACCTATGATTGTCCAACATTTTTCGTCAAATCGAGATATCAAAGCACATATCTTTTTCTTTCTCACATTGCTGCGCAACAAGATAAAACATATCTTTTCTCACTCGCACGATTTTGATGAAAAATATCGGTCCTTGTTATAGCCAGACTCTGATTAGTTTCTAGTCACTAACAGATTCAAATGTTAAAAGTATCAAATTTAGGCAATCTAATCTAACCAACCAATTTTGAGATTAATATTCTTTTTTATATAATACGCTTAATTTTAGTTTTATTTCGTGTCGAATTATTTTATTTAATTGTGTTTTTAAGCGAAAATTTGTACTTTTAAAAACATCGGTTTTCTATTCATATAGTTATCGTTTATTTAGCGACAGCACAATATTATTTTCTTCAATCACTTGATCTAGGAATATTATAAAATAATGACATAAAATATTATGAAAAAATAGAAAATGGATTTTTAAATTACAAATTTATTTGCGGTTTGAAACCTGTTTTATTTAAGCAGATTAACTCGGTAAAAACGGGGTTTGTGGGTCGCTTGATGCGTGATGTTTATCTGTTTTAATCATACTTTAATATTTTATAGCCCAAATATCCCAAACGTAAATAACGTAAATAATTATTATATCGTAAATACAATAGTTCCTAGAGTAGCGTTTGCTCCCTAAAAAAAAGAATGTCTTTTATTTAAATCAAGCATTATTAGTAAACGCTTTCGCTCTCTACCGCGTGCTTAGACAGGATTGATTCATCGCAGAGGACGAAGGTTAAGGAAACATCGACGAAATCGGAGGAGAGAACAGGGACGCGTACTGTATCCAACCGGTCGCTGTTTGTTATCGACGTCTGTTATCGGCACGAGAAAGCGGTTGACAGAGTTTACCGAGTAACCGACAGCATACCAAACCCGCAAGATGCCTCACACAGTCCGTTATGTCCTCGAACGTGACTCACTCCGATTCGTGAAGGAGCGGAAATCTTGTATTTGTTCGAGAAAGACAGTTATCCTTTGTTGGCGCGCTTATCTATGCCCGATTGCCCCGAACAATTCGAACAATCCTCGCTCTTCTGACGTAATGCCCGATTGAAGGAAGTCGACGCGCGCGATACAGGCATAATGCCACGTGTCTCGGCAATCGGGTCAAATATACTTTTCAGGCAGATAGGTTATGAAAGAGACTGACTCTTCATGAACAGTAAAATTGAGATATTCTTGAGGGCGCAAACACTTGACGCGAACATGTTGAACCCAATTATAACATTAGCAACAGATTTCAGCTTATGCATTTCCGGATGAAAGATACTTTATTATGCGTGCATCATAAAAATATTATATAAGTGACGTAGAAACACATTATTTTCGAAGTAATTGTCCCTATCAAATACAATAACATTTTTTTTCGTTTTTATTTGATTTTGTCGAGTGTTTCTTAATGAATGAAAAAGTAATTAATTGCTTGGATCTTTTTCAGATATCTCGGGCAACACGCATGGAATGTCAGAACGGAATTCCATCTTTCGATAGCCATTTCCCGTGTTTGAAGCAATGAGTGCCCAAAGCCCCTTATCATTCTCCTGTCCGGTGTAGAGTTTGTTAGACGACTGGACGGAGAACTGATAAGGGCCCGAGGGTCACAGAATCATCGTGGGACTGGATACATTGGATGCCTTTCGTCTGCTAAATATCGAAAACATGTGGCTGGATCAATGCAGGCTGTTTATTCTTCAATTTGAATTTATTATAATAATATAATATTTAATAATCAATCATTATTATCGCTATTATTAATCGTTAATTTATATTCATGTCATTAACAATTTAACAAGATAAACAAGATTTTATAAACAGAATTAAATTTATCTAATTAATGCAAAAATGAACAAGAACATTAATTGATTATATCACATAAATATATGTTATATAAGAATTTATGTTTATAAATAAAAACTTAATTTATATTTTTATAGGTAATATCTCTTTGATGAAGAATTTGTAAGATATATAATTTACACTGACGAGAGGATAAAATGAATCGTATCTCAATAAAAATCTGTTTTATTGTAAACACAATAAATAATATAAAAAAATAGTACTCCCTGTATTACTCCACATTCCTCTATATTAAAAGTGCGTCTGCAATGGTTTAAAGTAAACAATTGCTCGTCAAATTATTAAAATATAACACAAAAATATTATCGAGTTTATTATGGAAGATAAAAATAGAAGACGCGTAGATCTTGTGACTATTTTCGTTAACGGCATACAACTTGCTCTATTGCACGATAACGTATTGCATATAGCTCATAGAATCGATTCATTCGTCTATTCGCTGATCGTCTTAACCACAAGAACTTCGACATTTGAATTACAAATGTACGAAAGTTTTAAGGACGATTAATTATGTTCCCGTACTCTTGGATGCCGCGTTCTCTACCTCGTAATTCGGATTTATCTGAATAATCTGTCTAGATGTAGCCTCGCACAATTTTCTCGGTTGATTTTGCACGATCAGTATCTGTTTCGTTCCCTCCGACTTCTCCGGCATAAATTGATTGACACCCACGATCTTCAATGTCGGTAGAGTTTTTATGATCGTCGCATTCGGAATCGTGAGATTCGCGGTGCCACAATCCATCTTTGGAAGTATCACCGGATTCTTCGTAATCGACATGATCGATTTTTTCGTCGGCACACTCGGGATCTCCGTTGTATAAGAGACTGACCGTTTTACAGGGACGCCATTGGTCGATATCGGCACCGTAAGTATCTCCGGATTATCTACTGATATTAGCTTGGGTCCAAGAATTATTCCTATAAAATTCAAAAGATCAATTGCAACAAAATTATTACCCGAGTATATTCTTTCTGTGTATGTCAAAACAAAAATAAAATATTAAAATACGACAGTAGATCACTCCAATTCAATTTTTTAAATTAGATTACACGAGCAAAGCAATAAAAGTGAGACATTTAGAAAATAAAATAACTTTACGAATATAAAGAATTAATATTCATGATGGTGATCATATAATTAACAAACGTCCAAATTAATAACTTGCCTTTTTGCATCGCCTTTGTGACCGAACAATCTTTATGGGCCAACAAAAGAGCTTTCAATCTTGCAACTTCTTTACGTAAAGTTTTCACCTCCATCTGCAAGGCTGTGTTTGCCTCATTTACGTTAGTTACTGTTCTTTGGAGTTCTTGAATCCACTCTTTTCTTTTGGCCCTTGCACGCATAGAACTGGCACGATTGCGCTCAAGAATGTCTTTTTTCTTAAGCTGATCGATCGTTTTCTTGATTCCCTCCTTTTTTGAAGTCACGTCCGTTTTCGCATAGTCTTCAGCCCTTTGATTCTGCGCGTTCTTAGACAGGGATTGTTTCAACTTCTGTAACGGGATTTAAAATAATTTATCTTGAAACGTAAATTATCGACGTAATCAGGTGTTACCATTTTTGCTAATGATAATCTTGAGATCACGGTTTTCTTGGGCTCCAGTTTCATTGCGCACCGCAGAGCTGGTTCAGTTTTGATAATAACGGTTTGCTGTTCAGTATTAACGTTCGATATGTTAGAAGGCTCCGATACCGGTGTTGCGCACAATTGCATTAATTTACCATCCGCGGTTTTCAGTAACAACTGCACTTCTTCACCATTGATAGATCTTAGCAAAAAAAGATATTCTAAATCTATCAATAATATATATATAGGATATATAGGATTTCATCGTATATATATATAGTAGCTCCAAATGTTTTTATATTAAAGAAACACGTATTAATTATCTTGCACAAAACATCCAACAAAAGCTTGATTGATTATTATATCTAAAAATAACTGTCTAAAATTAAAAAATTAATCATGTGTAAATTGTATCATAGAAAATATTTAAAAGTCATACAAACGAAAGAAAATACACTGAATTACAAATAAGAGAAATTAAGGCTTATTACGATGAAATGCACGGGGTAATTTTATAACAATAAATGGGGCATTCTTACAAGTGAGACGTAGGTTGTGTCGGTGAAAGCTTAGGCGCTATAGGTATATTTGTATTTGAAGCAATAATATCCGCTGGGAGAGTATCACCTTTCGCAGATGTGACAGTCGAATCTTTCATCAATTCCTGCGTCTCGTTTGTACTTAATTTAATACTGTTACATTCATCAGTCTTTATAGCGCTTTCCTGCTCTTCATCTTTTTCGGCAAGAGGGACTTCGACGTTGTCTTCGGAAAGAATTTGACTATTTGCAGGCAATACATCTGATATATAGGGAAAAATATGAGGAGTATGCAGCGTATCATCTGTTATTCCAGCCTGTATGAAAAAGTGAACCAATGTTGAATGATACCTTTTATAATAGTGATGCACTTATAAATAAATATTACAAATTTTATGAATTATTTGAGACAATATGTGTGATTTTCATATCTTACCTCTGATACTATAAGCGTACCAGTATTTCCAGCCTCAACAGCCCTTCGAAATGTCTCTTCGAAAGGATTGACTACGTTTTGCAGATCTTGGAATAAACCCACTTCCTCGCAATTTTTCAAAAATCTTGTTGGCGTTGGAGTTTGATCTGCTACATATTGATTAATCTTTCAGCACATTTCTATCTTTGACAATAAATGAATCAAATTGTTCAAGTAATATCTTACCAACGAATCCAGCACTCTTAGAATTATTATTAAGATTTAGCATCATGTCATGTTTCTTTTTGTGCACTGTTAATTGATCCTCGTTTGTAAAGCTCTGTAAATAAAAACTAATTCTGTTGTTTCTTACATTATTAGGGTTTTTTATAACCTCGAAATAAGTTACTTTTTTCAGTAAAAGAGACAATAGTTATCACATACCATATTGCAGCCCGATGTGGAGCAAGCGAAGAGTTTCTCTGAGTCTGTCATTCTGAACGTATTCTGATAAACACTGGTTCCAGATTTCTTTCAAACGCAAGACGATGAAATGCAGAAGTATACACAATAATATCAGCAGAGTAAACGTGATTAACTCCTGCCTTTATGGCTATCGCTATCACGACGGAGTACAGTTACATTCTCCTTAACAAATAGATTGAATTTCTCAATCTTGAAGTAACAAACGAAATTATTTTTGCAAATACACCGGATTTAATAGCGGCATTAAAAGAATACGTTTCGTTATTCACTGCGAGTACTGAAAATCTATAGTTCACATTATGCATACTAGACTTTCAGTACTTACAATGAACAACAAAACGCAGCCTTAGTACTCGCTCGCAGTCATCTGCGTCGGGTGTAGCCATGTTGGCACACTACTCCACCTCCACGACTCCATATCATATCACACTCCACCACCACGTACCACTGCCACAAATATCACAATGCGTGCTGACATCTTGTATAAGATAAAAGAGAATCTAGAGACGACTGTAGCCGGTATTATACTCTATCAAAGAGAGTAACATAAAAAATGCTCGAACATTTCCTTACCTTTAGTTTATTTTTTATTCTTTTTTTGTATTTATATCATTTTTTAACTCAAAATACATATCTTATATGCTGATAAATTTTTCATAAAATTATTTAATTGATAATAAAAATTACATATAAAATAGGCTAATGAGACTGCGGTATTGTATTCAGTGCATAAATTGTTATTATTAAATTGTTAAATATTTTTATTTCAACATCAAGAGTTTTGTAATTATTATTTTCTTAATTAATAATTATAACTTGATATTAAACATAAATAATAATTGCGAGTTTTTAAAAAATTTATATTGGCCACCACACATTCGAGAATGTACTTTTAAATATTTATGAAAAATAAATATAAGATTTTTTTATTATCTTGTAACAAAAAAATCATTCGCTGGTCATTCACGTCAACCATTCTATTCCAAGCCGCAGGTGCGGAATGTAAATATGGTAAAAGATCGTGAGACGTAATTGCGTAAATAACACAGAAATAGCATAGTAATGGCACAAAGTGGTGTAGAGTGCGCCTTGGCAATGACTTCAAATTTATGCATGACGTTTCATTATTCATTATATTACGTTGTTGTACAGCAAATTACGAAGTTTGATTTTAAAATAATGAAAAAAAAAAATATATATGTATCTCTTGCGTTGTTAATTTGACAGCGATATGCCAATATGAAAACTTTTTGTTATTTATAATACTAGCATAAATTATTAAAAAATTATAATATAAATTATTATATATAATTTAATGAAAACACTCGAATCAATTATTCACGAACCAATATATCAATAAAATATATCAAAAATTTATGAAGACTTGATTTTTAGTTTTATATATTTACTTATATTTGATTCTACCACATACTAGATAGACATATATAGTTATATGTATCTTATTGTTATTAGATAAAAATAAAACTAATGGAATATATTCCAGATATCAGAAAAAGAAATTTTCCTTCCGTTTGCTATCTTCGCAAGAACGTTATAATTACTCACTGCGTAAATAAGTAGTAGTTATAGAAAACTGCGTGTCGTCGTGTCGATTAAAAAATAATCTCTACGTGACAATATTTCAATCAAAGTGAAATTTCGCGCGGAAAAAAAACAAATTGTCCTTCGCGATTGTGGGCTCTCTGTGAAAGTAAGTTTCGGGATTACTAAGCTTACGGATAGTGAATCGAACAACAGCGATGTAGTGTACATATATTACCATAATTAGCGTTTCGCTAAGAACAGATGCCAAATGCGTAAGAATGGGTAATTAAAATTACAATCGTACTTTATGACACACACAGATTTTTAAGAAATACAAAAATAAAATATAAAAAAAATAAATTAAATTTCAAATTTTCACGATTCAGAAATAAAACAATCAAACAGAAAGAAATAGAAAAAATTAAAGAACATTTAAATTTCATTTTAAACAAATACATTAAATTTACAATTAAATAATTTACGATTAAAAAGACATTAATTATAGAGGAAAAGCATATAAAAACTTGTTAATGTGTGCTAAGTAAAAAAACAATGAGAAAAAAGATCTGGTTAGAAAGTGATGAGTTCCGTCGAACGCTTTTTATCCGAAAGGAACGGATGTAAAAGACTCTCATTACACTTCGTCGTAATTTCACTGGCTAGATAGAAAAGGAACGCTTTGGGCGCCTTGGGTCCATCTGGAGAGAGTGAGAACAGGCCAAAGAGAGTGGTCTCAGATGCTGATATTTCTGTTCCTCATCAGTAGTTAACCGCGTGTCGCGGTGCTCTATTCATTGGCCCGTCGAACGTGACCACAAATCGTGATATATGAGTTCTACCGCGCAAATTTCTCAGACAATCAAATTTCGAATTAACATTACAACTACCTCGCATTAACAAAGACATATTCATGAGGTGAATTCATCCCGAAAATCCCGAAAGTGTGTATTTCCACAAAGTGATCGAGTACTCAAGCGCAAGTGTGTATAATTGTATAATATCAAATATAATATTTTCAAAAAGGTAGGAATACGAAGATAGAAAAGATACTGAATTACAATCTATTTTATTCTTTGTTAATAAATTGCAAATTAATGTTCACTTTTTAAAAATAAAAATTTTTAAAGCTTCATTAATTAATGAATTATAAAGCTTCATTTTAAATCAAATATGTACAGATAAAACTTCCTGTTTACTGATATTTAATTTAATTTTTAATTTTTAATTTCTTTAGATCAGAAATGTTTAATAAATCTACATGTATATGATTTCTTTGTGTTACTTAAAATTCCCAAAAAATTTTACGCTTAAAACGAAATAAATATATAGTTGGACGAGAGAGAAAACGGAGATTCTTAGTACAAAAAGTGCAAGTAACACGAATAGAGATTTATTATTTCTATTACCTTCTCTAATATTTATAGTAAATAACGTCAGTGGTTATCGTTTTAACGGCGATAAATGATAAACGATAATCAATTGGATAAAAGTATGACTTTCGCACTTTCGCATCTCTCTTGTGAATGTCATATCGTGATCCATGGACGAGATCTCAAACTTGTCTTCAACCTTGATCTTGATAGAAATCCAGGTGAGACTGTCGAATCGGATCGCTGCACGTGCTTTCGATTCTTTAGAACGTGACGATCGATACCATCGCTGCGACACATACAGAAACCGTCGCAACAATGTACTTGCTCGCTCGTTTGTAAAAGCATTTATCTCTAATTCTTTGGTATCAATTAACGCCTTTCGTAAATATGTATCTCGCTACAATTTTTCTATTTTTGAAACAGTTCGACAGTCGTCGATCGAGAATTTACAGTTTTACGCTTGAATGGCTTAAATAATATATCTATATCAATTAAATAATATATCTTCTAGATATATTATTTATCTAAATAATTATATCCAATTTTCCAATTATAATTTTTTGGAAATTAAATTAAATTAAAATTGGAAAATTTTAATGATTCTTAAAATATTCAAACTTATTTTTGGGAAAATTTCGTTCTCCGACTTGTATCGTTGTAACAAATAAGTAATATAATTATATATTAAATATAAATATATATTTTACTGAATAATATATCTAAAATCTAGAAAAAAATGTTAAACAACAGCAGACTAATTGTGGAAGCATATCAATTAACAAGATATATTTAAATTACACGAATGTGTGTCAGACATGCACATGATCTCACTTGTTTATTTTTTACTTTACTTAATACACACAGAAGAAGCGCAAAGAAAGTCGAGCAATCAAAAACAATAGCGTGCTCGTGTACGGGTTTTAACTCGTAACTTACAGCACGGTAGTTGAAAGTGATATTTCACTCTTTCCTTCGTCTTCAATTCGCCGCATATCTAAACGAAATAGTCGAAGTTCGTTTTAGAGTAAAGCTTCTATTTCACGAAATAGAACTGCTGCACAAGCATAATTTAGTTCCGCAATATTTCTAGAAAAGTAGATTTTTCTATGAATTCAATCATTTTTATTATCATGAGGCTTAATACTAACAAGATAGAAAGTTAAATGGACTAATTTTTAGAAAAAAAAAACATATCTATCATATTATTTATAACTATTTATTTATCAATTTTTCGTGTAAAGTGTTTAATATTTATGGAGAATTGAAAGATACCTCTTCAAAATAATGCTCTTAAATATGATATAGGCCCAGTTCCACAGTTCATGATTATAATTCTTAACCGAAGTTCGACTTATTCCTCATCCCTTTCCAATTCTTAAAGAATAAGTTGAACTTCGGTTAAGAATTATAATCATGAGCTGTGGAACTGGGCCCTAGTGCTCCAAGAACCCATTCTTCACTCTGCATTCCCCATGATGAATCGTTGTCGTTGTCAAAGTCGAAAGTTACCGGCTAACTTTCACTAATAACCAAAAGAGAGGGGAAAGGAGGAGGAGAAGAGTACGTCGCCACGCGGACATGGTCTCACATGTAAACCGGCCGAACGTTACAAAGCTAAAAGGCGTGCCACTTGTCTCGGTGGCCTGGTTTCGTGTCCCACTTTTGTACCGGACTGTACGTGAACGTCTTTGGACACGCTAACGTGAATTCGTTCACGATGTGCCGGTGAAGGAACTGATCAAGAATGTGGACAAAGGCTCCGAGATCGACGGGGAAACCGGAACGTCTATGCGACCCTTTGACGTGGCACATAACATCAAAATATATATGCTTTCATGATTTGCATTATAATTAATTTAATTATTAGTTTAATCAGCATGCAACTTCCTACAGGGCCATACGTAATTACAGAAATCATAAAAAGCGAAAGCGGGACTTGTATATTATTGACTTTCGAGTTTAAAATCCTTAAATTTGATAAGTAATCTAAAAGGAAGATTTTACGTCAAAAGATGATAAAATTACGAAATTCTGAACGACATGATATTCCATGTTAACCCTTTCGGTCACTCGTATTATACTGGATTAGTACACTGAGAAAAAAATATAGTCAATTTTAATAAATATTTAGTTAGCAGTATTCAACTAAATATTTATTAAAATTGACTATATTTTTTTTCAGTGTACATATTAAAAGTGTTATTTCATATAAAGTATCTAAATATAATATAATCAACTTTGATAATGAAATAACAATATATTCTGTTAAATAACGTAATGTTATATTACTAGATATTTAATCGTTTAAAATATTTATATAACATTAACTTTGCTAATTTTATACATAGCAGCTTAATATGTACTAATCTAGTGTAATACAAGTGATCGAATTTACTGATTCTCAGCTCGAGATAACATTGTCGTAGTATAAATAAATTTTTAATGAAATAAATAATGACACGGAGGTAACATAATGTCCTCGAAAAATTATCGCAAAAATATTTTTTTTAATCCACCCCCGAAATACGATCATGTTTTAAAAGACAGGATCTTTTACAGTTCCAGCAATTAACACTTTCCAGCGAGATTCGTATCATCAAGTCCCCTTTGAACTCTTCGTAGTCGTTCGATTAAATGGAGTGTCCGCGAGTGTAAAGTGTGAGAGCTTTAACAATTCGCAAACAAATTTTACCACATTCAATTGCACGCGACTTGAAAAAGCGTGTGAAATAAAAAAAGCACATTCAGGGATCTTTTTGGACTTTTAATAGAATTGCTGATGAGACGGATTTCAAAGTGAAATCATGAGGAACGTGACAAAATGATACGATTAAGAAAGATTCATGACGACGTCGTGAACATGTTTAGCGAACGACAGTGAATCGCACGATCATCGCTGACGGCCGAAGAGAGAAATGACTGTTCTCAAAGCCGGAGCGCTCATCTCGCTACTTCTGATCGCCGATACAAGCTGTCTCGCTAATAAAAGAAGGAACAACCGATTTCTGAGAAAGTTTGGTAAATAGATAATGACATTTTTCGATATCGTTAAAAATTATCCTTTACTAGAGGAGAAATTTGATCGTATTTTTTTTTTAGGTCAACCAGAGAAAGAAGAAAATATCGAAAATGCGATTGATTCGCACGGACAGATGAGATTTTTCGATGAACTTGGATGTAAGTTGTATCACTATTATTCAGCTTATATTATAATATATTAAAAATAAACAGATATTAAAATAAATTTTAAAGATTGCTTTAAAAAAATTCACTCATAATTAAAATAACAAATTAATTTTTCATGATTTCGTCGAAAGAACCTCTACTTTCTGTCTTTATTTATATATGATTTAAATACAATAGTACAATTCAAGTACCGTTTAATTGTCATGTGTCATCAGATAATACCTCTACGAAATCAAAACGCTGAATAATGCTGACATTTTGATATCTATTATCCCCTTAAAACAATTTCAGTTAACAACTGAATAGCATGCGATAAGGATGATTCAGCTATGTGAACGTAATTGTGTACAATGGTAAGATCTCGATGAAATGATAGATATCGGAAAGATTTTAAGATGACAAACCGGTTAGCCGGATACTTATACAATCAAAGTAATATATCTTTATCTGTTCTAAACAATTTGATGTTTCCAATATCATTGCATGTAATAATTATATACAAATTAATTTAAAATAAAGTGTGAATTCAGTAAATCATTTTTCTTTGATGGATAGACAGGAATGAGAAAGTTACTTTATAAAAGTAACTAATTACAGTTATAACCTTTTTCACAAAATAATTAGTTACCGTTACAAATTACCGATTCTGAAAAGTTACAGTTACAGTTAGTTAAAAAGTAACAAATCGTTTTTCACAACTCGTTAAAATTTATCCGAATGTTTCCGAGTTATTTTACTTTGTAGTCATCTTCAAGATAAAATATTCAAATGAATTATTAATTTTAAAGTATGTTAATTTTAAAGTTCGTTGTAGTAATTTGCACTCTCTGATTACCGCGCTGTAGTTCTCAGTAGCCCTAGTTAAATATTTATTGTTACAAGAATATATTTAAAGACAAATTTTTTAAAAATTAGAAAAAGGATTTTGTTAGAATAATATTTTATTTAATACATATAATTATATTGAGCAATATAGAACGACATTTTATTCGACATATAACTTTATTTAATGCAACTATCACAACTATTCTCAGCAAAAAAATATTGCGATTATAATAATTTTCCGTAAATGTGGGCAAAGCACGAAAGATTTACAGCTGAGTTAACAAGAAAGACGAAATCAGAATCGTACTTGAAAGACCACTTACCGACGCTTACTTTCTACAAGAATATTTATAATGAAGCGCACGGAAGCTCAGTTTTCACTGCGACCTCAGCGCACCTCTTCTCTATTGTTATGAGTGTTTGGAGATGATATCTTTCCTTTTATAGAAAATGATACCTAATATTTCCTAACTAAATTATGGAATTACACGAGTAAAGTTTCCGAATTTTAATTCAATCTTTTTTTTTTATTAGAAATTTAGCAGAACAATTTAAATTCTATTTAATTTTTATTAAAAATAAAAATTCGCATTCATGAAAGAAAAATTAATCTGAATATTAATCACTATATTTACTCTTTTTTAAGTAAACTTAATAAGACATTCCATGAATACTTCGAATCGATCTAAATTTTATTTATCAAAATAAAAACGCTGTCAGTGAAGCGATAAAATTGGGTCGCGAAATCGTAGTCATAGCGCCGATTTTTCGAAATCATATTCGATCTCATATATTTTATTTATAATAAAACTCTTATGCTCTACGTATAGAATTTTTTTATTTTTAATAAATCTGTGTTTACTAAGATTTGATGAGAAACAGAAAATATTTAATCATTCTTCCCAAAGATCATTCATCACTGTGATGAAACTATCAAAAAATCTTAATGAAGAAATTAAATCAACAAAATAACAATGAAAAGTTTGAATAAAAATTTATAATCTTTTGAAACATAATCTCCGAATTTGAATATATTGCAATAGAGTGATAAAACAAAATAACTTAAACGATTCAACAAAAAATATATTATAGAAATAACTATCTCGGTTTTCCGTCTTCACGAGACGACTGGCCCGAATCTTGACAAAATTTTCCAGCTATTCAGAGTACGACAATTTCGCGGCGACATGATAATTCAACGAAGAAAGAAATGGAAAATAAGATACAGCACCACGATATGTTCTGGCGATGGTGAAGGTGGGGAACCAATGTGAGACCAAGGGACGACGCCGTTGCGGGAAAGCTGATGCCGGTGAAAGCAGTGGACGCCTTCTTAGATCGAGACTCGTGAGACATCGGTTTAAGCCAGTCCACGTGCAGAAGGCGTGTATTGTCACAGCTTCTCACCGTCACTCTGGTGAAGTGTCATAAGGCGCCTTCAACCTTTTGACATTGTCTCTCGATAATACATATACGTCAGCGGTCTCCAAGAGGAGGCTGCGTCTGCTGTCATCTTCTATAGAAAATTTTCTATGATAAATCGAAACTATTGCAAGAGAAAACAGTGATATCAAAATGGCGGTGCTTACACAGTGCTTTGGGATTCCAAAGTCGTTCGAAATACCGTGACCCTCGCGAAAGCCTTCGACGAAGTGAAATTGTGAAAGAAATTCGACCATGAATCGCATTTGCTACGTTCAAGATTAAGGATTTACAATCCGGGATCAATCAGTAACCAAATCTAATCAAGTGCATTCTAAGATTTTGTTCAAAGTTGAAAGTTTATTGTTTACATGAAAAAAGAACAAGAAGCTAGCTTTTCAAAGAAATTGATGGTGTGCCAATTAATTCCTCAAACGTTTTTGCAAGTGAAATTTCAACTAGTCGAATCTCATAAGAGAAACTTGACTTACAGCTTCCAACTAAGTCAAGTTTCTCTTCGAATAATTTCGGAGAAACTTGATTTAGTCTTCAGTTGTAAGATCTCTACTGTTCTTCATCGATCGTCGTTAATGGAGAAGGAAATGGATCGTTCGTGAATTATCTTCACCGTAGTGCGCCCCTTTTAACTTTCAAGTGTGTGCAGTGAGATCGCGATGGTGCGCAAGGTATCCCCGAAGTGACAAGCGGAAGTCAAAGTCGATCATGAAGATCGTGCTTGGAGTGTTTCTGATCACCGTGGCGAGCGCTTTCGATCACCATGACACTTATTCGTGGAAACACAGGGAGGATTGTAAAATTGCAACTGCAAGCCGATCGATCATACCGATCAAAGTTAAAGAATCTCGTCTACAGCGGTCCGATACACATCCATCGAGAAGGTTAAATCGGCGCGAGGACAATGTTCTTCAAAACTCACCGAGAAGATTCGCGATGGACGACGATTCGAATGAGCATCACGATCTCTGGAAACCCGAAGCCGCCAGGATGAGACAGGATCTCACGCGTGAGAATCGAGCCATCGAGAGCAACCTGAAAAACGTGATAGGCATACCGTCCAAAGTCGAACAGTATCAGTACTTTTCGAATTTTCCGTACGGCGGTGATGGAACCACTGACGCCATATTGGAGAACACGGATCATCCGAAGAATTCTATGTTCTCTGAAGATACTCAAGATCATTTTTTGAATCATAATACAGAAGAGATGGATTGGAACGGACAGGAAGTATTCGAAAAGGACCTGCAAAACGAAGAGGAAAAGGAAACGAATATCCAAGAAGTACTGAATGAAATTAAACGAAAGAGATTAAATGGAGTGCACGACGAAATGGTAGACGGACATCGCAAAGGGAGGAAGTTGACCAGCCAGCAGCAAGGTGCCTTGCTAGTGGAGACGCTCAGGAAGAAGCGAAACTACACCAATGATCATCGAGGACATAACTCCAATCTCCAGAATGGCCTTATGGAGATGTTGGGCAGAAGTATGTAGGATTCAAAATGGGACAAAAATAGGATATAAAAAAAAATTAGAAGTGCTGTTAACTAAATAAAATATATCGATCCTGAAAGAGAATTTCGTAAATTTGTCGAAAGATATAAGGCCGTAAACCGTAAATTATGAATCAAATAAATTATTTGATTGAATGACTAAGTAAAAAGAATATAGGGAGACAGATAATTCAATATTTTGTATCTGATATTTTCGAGAGTTTGTAAAATGAGATACTGGAACAGATTTTCTACTATTGACAAAATACGTCGTCAGTCACAATAAATTATTAATGCAATTGGACATATTAAAACGACAGGATTCATTTCATAACAACTGATATTGGACCTTCAAAAGAAGACGCGCTAAATGCGAAAGAGTGTATTTATTTAGCGCAATTAAAATTACAATCGCGTAATAATAAATAGATACATCGATATTACAAGACATTCATTTTAAAATGTTTTTTTAAGACAAATTCTTGACTAAATTATTTTTTAGTCAAAATTCCTACTTATTAATCGTTTCTCATCTATTCATATTAAAATAATCCCATTAATAATAAAAATTAATAATTTAATATTACTATTAAAGTAATCGGTAAACGTGCGACAATCTATATACATATAATACATAGATATTAATTGATATGTGGAATTTATTTCAGTGATACCGCAAACGTGCAAGTACAAAGGTGCGAGGTTTGAGTGCGGCCTCAGCATTAGCTGCGTTTTTAATGGTGGTCGACCACTCGATTTGTGTTCCGGAGGTTTAATATGGAGCTGCTGCGTGGACGACGAAGACATACCCGAAAAAGTACCGCGACCGACTGTGGGTCTATTACAGAATGCCAGTAAGTTTTCTCGCACTAGAGTAAAACTACATATATCCATATATATATATATACATATATACATATTAAAAAGGCATATGTGTGGATATAGTCTGTAAAGATAGCACGACACTCTCTTAATATATAAAATATAATGCCAGTAGCACTTTTTTCTTCATAAAAATGAAAAAGAAGTCTGCACTAAAAAACGAAAATTGAAAATATGGTGTGCTAATTTTTTAGTATAAAAAATGCGGAACTCTTTATTTTTATGTAAAACTATGGAGAGTGTTACTGGAACCGTCATTTTTTTTATATTAATTTAGGATATCATGCTAACTTCACAGATCCATATGTCAAGTTTAATTAATGTAATTTATTAATATAATTTAAAAAACATTAATATAATTTAAAAAACATTTTTCTCTAATAACTTTGTAAGTTAATGTAGAAGATCTTACTTCTGTAAAAACGTTTTATTTTTTAAAGTACTTTAATTATATTAATTTAAACGATATCGCATAATATATTTAAGCAAACCAGTAGGGTTAATCCACTATTTAAGAATGGAGGAGACAATGAAAACGTCGTATGTTTTTCTTAAGGAAGAAAGAGTTTTTAATTCAACGATGTGTCTCTCAATTAACTCGTGAGGTCCTTTTATTTACCGTCATGCCGCTGTAAATTTGCGACATCCTGAAAGAAGGTTCGTGTTCTCCAATGTCACTAAACTGAGTTTCTGAACTGAGACTTCGAGATTGTATCGCGCTGTTAGCGTCATTTAATTTGGAGGAATTTCCGTAAACGCTTTTCAATTTTATGGTCAAATAGTCAAATCTCGCGACGATTACGATAAAATAATTCGATGTACACTCTCTGCATGCAGTATAAGAGAGATTCGGATCATATTTAGTGAAGAAGCGCAAAGACAACTCAAATGATACTATAATTAAAGGAGTAGGAGATGTAACGTTACTTTTTTAGATTAATGTTAGGGATTAAGATGAGATTAGATCGCGAGAAGGTTGAGAACGCTTGATTATCGTGAACTGAAAGGAGACACCGGCTGGAAGTAACCTGATTTCTATCCGACATCCGAAATTACACAACCAACAGCGTCCAGCTAGTGTGTCGCTCGCGTACCAACGATGTGACAGTACGGTCAGCACTTTCAAATACAGTTATTCACACCTAGTTTACGCGACGGCATCGCGTTGCACGCCCGGAGAACTTTACGCGAGCGTGCTTTCAGCAAGTCGCTCACCGTAACCACGTAACTATCAATACAATGGCACAAATAGAAATAGGCGAGGAAACGATGTCACCGACAGAACAAGACAATTACAAATTGTATTATATTTTCTTATGACATTTTTATTCTTTTACATTTGCTTTCATCTCTCTTTCTCTCTTTCTCATTATATATTTATATTATATTATACATATATTCTTTATCTCATTATATATTTTACAGTACATGGTTTTGTCTAAGTACCGATCACGTAACTTTTTTCTTAAGGCGGAAACATAAAAAGTGAAAAATTTCTCCATTAACTTCAATGATAAAAATTTTCACTTTTCATATTTCCGTCCTACAGACAAAATTATATAATGAATACCCCGATTGTGTTTCCTGGTTGCAATGAACAATTAGAGAAAATAATGAAAGTGAAGAAAAATATTACTATTATTATAACATTATTAGTGTATCATAATAATTTTTTATATTTATTTCTCGAATAGATTTATTCTAAATTGACAGTCTTTAATCCTTTAACTGCAGTGATCAAAATATCAGCTAATACATAAAGCATAATTACAATAATCACAATGTTATCGGACCTAAGACTGTACAATTTCGACTAAAAGTATCAACCAAAAAATCAGATAAAAAAGTCAATATCAATTAAATTATAGTTCCAAAATTGCTATGAATACGTCCTCAAATCATACCGCAAAAAAAAACAATAAATAATTTGGCCTACAATGGCTTTATGGAGCGAAATGACTACATTTTGCAGTTTTAAGTGAATAATTTTTGAACGTAAGTATATCCAAATAAATTTTTGCACAAACATTTATTAATGTACATAGTTTTATTAATATACTCATAAAAATTTAATTAAATCGTAATTCTACGACTTTATCAAATTTGCAAATAAGTACTATAAAACGCGATTTTACAAAGAATCAAAACAAACAAAAAATTAAGTAACTTTAAATCAAATTTTTCAAAGATAAAATTTTATACAGATACTTATTAGACGTACAATAAAATAATATAAATTTTTTATATTTTTGGTAATGTTTTGAAATATGACATATACATCCTTAAATTTGGCCGCAGAGCCACAACGCGAGTGATTCCGAGTAGCTAATAGCGACATCGTTACGTTGCCCAGCGTTTACCCTAAATCTCGGGCACCAACAGCCATACGTGGATGACAACGTGCACATTTACGGCAGCGCAATTAGGCCCAACAGGCCTTCGCACAGCCAAGAGACCCATCGGCCCACGTATATGGACGGTGTCAGTAATCCGACCAGCCATTATGATTCATCTTACACGATCTGGAACCATAATCGGCCGAACGATCTCGCAGTCGGCCACGACCGACCGACGTTCACCACTCGTCCGTATCACACAGTTCAGGATTATCCACAGGACGAATACAACGGCGGACAGTGATCCAATCGAGGACTCGTCCAATGCCATGGACTACTCCAGATACCGTGGTAATCGCATGAGAATGCACACAGATTATTACACCGAGTGTCGCACGATATGTGACAAGCGCACGAGTCGGAGGACTCACTGAAAACCTCGGTGAGTTCAGATTCCGAAGATTACAGACACGCAAGAATCCCGCCGTGTCTCTGTAGTATGCATGGGAAATTGAGCTCACCTCGAAATTGTATTCCTTACAATTAAAATTTATATCGCTTCAACCGTCGACCTTCTGCCTGGTCAACTTTTTGCTTTTTATGTTTATTGCTATCAATTTTATTTGCAACGAATTGAGACTTTGCGAATCTCTTAGGTGCACTTGATTATTGATTTGAATATGCTCGTTCAATGTTGACTGTTGCAATCGATTGAAAAGACACCAATTTATTCTAATCATCTGGATTATAAGTTTGTGTTGATATTGTGTGATTTATCAACAAATATCAACAGATAATTATTAGACTTCGTATCAGATATCAGATTTAATTTATTGATGTCGACATTTAAAGTGCTGATTTTAAAAAATATAAAGAATTACAGTTTCGACGGAAATCAGTATGAAATATACAAGACGAACTGGACGAATTTCATCAGATGAATGACATCGAGACGATACAAAATATTTATTATTAAATATACCAGTTAATAATAATAAAATTGATCTATAGTGGAACCCAAATGACGGAAACAGTATTTAAACATGCATACAATGTTTCGCATGGAAACCGCACAAAAATGCTTTCATCGTCACATCGCACATTTTTTTGCACAAAGTGTTACCGGGAAACAATCGAGAAATTGAATTTGGAGAAAAAAAATGAGAGAATACTAAAATAAAAAATAATTGACTGAGAACGAGAGATAAAATGGAAAAAGTGAAAAACAAGGAGGACAGAAGGAGGACTGGATAACTGTATGAAGCAATATGGAACAAAGAAGAAAATTATATTTGAATCGTCCTCTCTTCTTTTAAGCATTGAAATACGAGATAGGAATATGAGACAGAATATTTTAGAATATCAAAACTGGTCTTAACTTTACAACAAAAATATACAATTTTTAAACGTATAGCTATGTATTATATGTATATATTATGTTATTAGATTACACGTTAAATACAAAATGTGAAATTAAAAATCTAATATAAAATGACTAATTATGTAATGAACACCTCATATTCATATCTTCTCCTATCTTAAGCAAAATCACTAAGAAAGTTTCGCAACGATTAATTGTAGATAATGTATCTCTATAATCTGCGGTAAGAAACTAGAGTTCCTAAAGTCGCGCGAACTTTCTACACTGTGTGCCATGTCTATTTTCTGCTTTCTGTCTTTCACCAAAGCGCAAAGAATCTTAAAGTACACACCTAGGTACCAGTTTAATTGCAGATAATTGTAGAAAGTATCAGTTAATAAATTTTTAGTGTGAGCTTATCTTCTGCATCGCATATTCTTATTTTCTCTTCTATGACACGCACAAACATTATCTCTTCGATCATGTCTTGATCCCCAAACAAATCACTTTTGCATCATCACGTGTTATCGTGTGTTATCACCAACACATCGAACATTTTCACTTGAACGCGTATTGAGGTCTTGCCATAGCTAACATAGATGATATTTTCAGGCTGTGGCGAGCTCTACACGAGGAGTAATAGGATCGTAGGTGGACACTCGTCTAGTTTCGGTAGCCATCCGTGGCAGGTAAGATCCTTCTCGCACAATTTTCTTCTCTCTTCGACTTAGTTATAAACATATCTCTCGTGGAGTGACACTCTTGCTTTCTGCATTATTCATCGGAAACGAGCTATCAATTTGCTCGGTTCGCCTAGCGCGGAGAGGGAGGAAAATTATAATCTATTAAATCTTCTCTAAAGGCCGCGAGCCGTGACGCGGACTCGGATACATATTTCATATAACGCGGCTGTAAATAGACCTCTAAACATTCTCTTTGTTGCAGGCCGCTATTCTTAAGTCAGGATTCTTACAAAGTAAGAAGCTGTCTTGCGGTGGCGCTTTGCTGAACAATCGATGGGTGGTCACAGCGGCACACTGCGTCGCGACGTTAGTATTGGCTATTATTGTCAACAGTTTAGTACAATAGAAATATTGATATATGCATATCTTTTATGTCAGAACACCAAATAGCAATTTGAAAGTTCGACTCGGAGAATGGGACGTTCGAGACCAGTCGGAACGGCTTGTCCATGAAGAATTTAATATCGAGAGAAAAGAGGTTCTTTCTTTAAATATTAATACTTTAAGTTTTATTGATTCAACAGTATATGTCCAAGAATTCTACGTCGCATTGCAACGTATATAATATTAAAAAATAAATTTCAAAATACACACTCACTTATTTTGTCACGCATATCTTTAACCAATAAAGCATGATATAACTTAATAATAATTACGCTAAAACAACAAAATAACAGATACATCCGCAATATTCTCCTACCGACTTTCGAAACGATGTGGCTTTGGTGAAGCTGTCCCGGGTGGTAGCTTTCAAGCAGCACATCGTCCCGGTTTGCCTGCCGGCGAGGAATTTGAAGCTCTCCGGCCGAACCGCAACTGTCGCTGGTTGGGGACGAACCAGACATGGTCAAACTTCGGCGCCAACCGTTCTTCAAGAAGTCGACGTTGAGGTAGGCGCACTATCGATCAATGTACTTATCTTTGATGATAACTTGTACTCGTCTTTTCAGCCAAAATATGCGCAATAAAAAATAATTTGCAATGTACCGTACAACACAATTCTATAAACTGTTTTTGCGATGTTTTATATTAATTTGTTTCTTTTATATTAATTAATTAATTCTAATATAAATCGTATATATAAGAAAAATTTATTTGCCACATAGATAAATTCATATTAATTAATTATTGCTATGCATATCAATATTCGTAATATTATTTAACTACACAATAAATAATTTTCCTAATTATATTTATATGTGTAGAATATATTATATATATATGTATTATATATATATATATGTATGTATGTTACATATTTTTATTTAGGTAATACCGAACGATAAATGTCAGAAGTGGTTCAGAGCAGCCGGAAGGAGAGAAACCATACATGATGTATTTCTCTGTGCGGGATATAGACAAGGCGGACGAGATTCTTGTCAGGTAATCAATCAAAAAATAGAATACTCCAAGAAATATTCGATTAATTCACTATTAACTAAACACATGTGCAACTAGGACACTGTTTACAATTTGACTTGTAATAGGGTGATTCTGGCGGACCGCTCACAATGTCGGTGGAAGGCAGACACGTTCTGATCGGTTTGGTTTCCTGGGGCATCGGTTGCGGTCGCGAACACCTACCCGGTGTGTACACCAATATCCAGAAATTCGTGCCCTGGATCGATAAAGTTATGAGCTAAAGCGGAGGAGCCTCGGTCCTTCGAAGGACGAATTGTTTTACCCGAAAAAAGGAAGAAGGAACACAAAAAGAAGAAAGAGGATATAAAAACGTGAAGTTACCAAAGCTCTTATCATGCTTTTAAAGACTTTTACAATCGTGCTCGATTATGAAGAATTAGGCACTCTTTCGAAAGTGCCAAAAAAACATAATGCTTTTTAAAGCGTTGTTATATGAAGATCGTCAAGTATATTCGAAACTAGCAATAAAAAAGTAATCAAAAATTACAGTTGATGTATTCCAATGATTAATTAGCAATGTAAAGTTCTTGAGATGCTAATTAGTAGTAATAAGTGAAGATATTTAATATAAACATCATTTAAGCTTATAAGCTTTGTTGTTGTTACTCGTATTGAATAATTTATTGTCATACATACACATATATTAAAACGAAAAGATGTTTCCAAATTTAGAAATATTCGTCTTATTAATACGATAAATGTGACATAATTTTTTTATAATATTAATTCACATGTTACATAAAGTTTTAAGAATTCAAGAAATAATAAGTATTTTGAATGTTTATTTATTTTGACTCAAAATATAAGATTTATGAAATCTATTGTTTTCGTTTTTGATGTTCATTTACATCTTCTTGCATTCGAGATATTTCAAAATATGCATGAGGAATATTTTCTTACCATTTGTCAATAGAAGCTTATTGGGATTCACAAGATAGCTTGCACCGTCTGCAACATAAACAGTATTTCGCGCCCAGATCGCAATCTCTTCTGAAGAGATTGCAAAATACGTCCCATTTGAAACGCTTATCGGTGTCTCTTCCATTTATATTTGAAAATTCATCTACTTTCATGTTATCTGGTTATCTAGCTCGTAAGCTCTATCTGATTGTTAAAGATATGAGTTTCTATCGCACTTTTCACACCCGGGATTTCAATATATTCTTTTGCCGACAAAATATGTTTGTGTCATGCATTAAAATTTTATATTTATATTTTTATTTTTTTAATGATTAAAACAAAAAAAATAGATACTTTCATTCGAGTTAAAACAGAATTATTCTTGAATGAAAACTTGAAAATACAATACACTGAAAAAAAATCTTAATTTCAAAGAAATATTTCTTTGCTCATGTTAAAAAAAATTATTTCTTTGAATCAATTAAAATTTCTTATTATACAATATCTTATTTCCAAAAAAATTTTTATTGATCCAAAGAAATAATTTTTTTGTATATGGACAAAGAAATATTTCTTTAAAATTAAGATTTCTTTTCAGTGTACATATCATTTAGGTTGAGTTAGGTAATAGATTAATACAACTTGGCGCCAGTTATGATCAAATCTGTTACACAAATAATATATGTGTATCATTTGGTTTTTTTAAATTTGGTACAACAGATTTTTTTCAAGCAGTGCATCTATAATTAATATCCTTTTTTAAATTGTTTTTTAAGTAAAATGTATGAAAAAGTTAAAAACAATAGTAAAACGTAGGAAGAAAGATATGTAGAAAATCTTGTTTGCAATAAATTTCTTAGTATTGATACCTTTGTATCGATTTTTCGACAAATTTAACAAATAAACTTTTCTTTTATTGTAACAAACATAGTTCATGCATTTGCTATCACGTTATTAATATTTATGATGAACTTTTCGATTTATTTTGATATTTCAAAGATTTGTAGAAGAAATCTATGTTTACAACAAATATAACAGTTTCCTTCAATTTCTCGTGATTATAGATACATGCATGTAGAAAACGTGTTCTTCGCTTCAACGTCGATAAATTACCTTCTGTTATCGACCATCTACAAAAATGGATACCACCTATCCATTTGCCCATAAATTCCCAACGCAGGATAACATCAAAAGTTTCAACATGCGCCTCCGATAATATAAAGAAATATTATATACATGTGTTAAGATATTTTTAAAGAAATGTAATTGAAAAAGATTCTCGATATAATTTTATAATTCAAAGTGAATTTACAATTTAATTAATCTCGTTTCACAAATTATCATTACAATATTTTTGATCTCTTTGAATGCGTATTTTCCAATATTTAATTATATTTCATAAATTATACTAAAACACAAATATTCCATTAATTAAAAAATAAAAAAAAGTCGAGTAGAAGAGAAGTTGGTACTTTTGAGATTAACCGGCGGAAGAAAAAAAAGAGATATATTTTAACTCTTTCACTTTAGGATCCAAACTGTATTTATCCGCTCCTGTTCTTGGCAGAAGCAGAAAGAGAACGGGATTGGTCACAGAGAATGCGCGAGAAGTGCACCTACCCCGATGCAGGAAGGGGGGAGGTGGAAAGAGGGAGAAAGCGAGAGCAATGGTGGAGGGTAAGTTGCTAATTAGAGCCAGATTAAACGCTTGTCTGGGGAGCCATTTTCCTTGCCGTTCCTCACCGTAGCCGAAGGAGGATGAGCGGCGTAGCGAGACGAGGGAGGGAGAGGGGCAGGAAAAATGGGGGGACTTGCGGGGGCAGCCGAGGCTGCGAGAAGCGAGGGAGGGATGGCGGCGAAGGGACGACGAAACGCCGACGCCGACGCCGGCGGGAGAGGCGGGCTTAATGAAAAGTGTTTGCCCCGTAAAAGTTAAGATTAATTGGCGCTCGGGGGGTGGTTACCGCGATAATCAGCCCGGACCAGTGGTTTTCAAACCCTCTCCAGCTGCCCTGCCGATCGTATTCTCCTTCGGGCCGCGATCGAATACGTTAGCCACAAGCAAAAGTTCCTCCCAAACTACTCGTCGTGTTACATCGTATCGCGCGAAAACATTTATACTTTTTAATACTGTCCCGTATCTCTCAAGAGAATGAAAAGTGCAGTAAAACTTCGCCGATGTAAACACCTCGCTCTCGAATTCAAGCACAATCTCGAGAAATGAAGTCTGGCAGAATCTAAGTAGTTGCAGAAAACCATTTCGAAACCAGATAGGTTTCCTCCAATTATAAAACTCATGTTTTCATGGATCTGTAATACTACAACGCGATAGAAATTGTGAGAAAAAGAGCAAGATTTTCCAATGATTAAAATTTTATTTTTCTAAACTATTCTTCAATCACGAATTTTCGACAATTATAACATTATAATATTCAATCAAATGATCATACCTTTAATTAAATTTGAGAATTTAAAAGATCTGTATGAGCTTTAAAATGAGATCATTGTTTAATGTTGATATCACAATCGCTTTTTATTATTTTAATTATTATAGTCTGTATTCACCTCTCACTTTTATTTAATAAATGCGAGCATCATTTATTTCTAAGATTCTATATGTAGTGTAAATTATATGTTATATGTAATTATATGAGATAAATCCGAATACTTAATGTTTTACATTTCTCTTGTATCTATACACAATACATGTCAATTATTATTAAAAATAATTAAGATAAAAGCTTCAAAAAGTATCACTTTAAAATCTTGGAAGCCTTCTCTTATCATATTTTGCAAATTATATATGAAAAGTCTATCAAAAGTAATCTGCAAAGCAGCAGTCTATTATCGGCGATAATCATACGGCAACATAATTAGAGAAATTTAATTACGTCTTTCCGAGCAATGCTTTCGTTCACGGTTGAGCACAGCTGGAATGGGAGGTTAATTTGGCGACACCTAGTTTCATTAACAACGCCATTAAAAGTAATGGCCGGTGAGGGGGCGAAGTCGGTCGCGAAGCCTCCTAGGGGGCTGGGAGATTCTAATTACGGAATAGGACTTCCCTGGTGGAGTACGTAAGGCGGTGGGTAGGGAACGGAGAGGAGGTCAAACGTCGGATAGGGAGGATGGACCATCGAGTCGAAAGACGCCATGATATTCGTTAAACGGCATAATTGCACCCTCCGGAACGGAGCTCGCGTAATTGTTCCGAGCACGACGACGGACGTCGTGAAAAACTTATCATCCGAACTGATTATTGAAATCGCGCGATTAATTTCCGCATTTGAAATGATAGCTAGAAACGAGCAATGGAAGACATCTTCTATGAAATCTTGTTACACAAGTTTTGATGAAAGTATATAATAGATTATTAAAAATTATATGATGGCCAAATTTGTTATGTATTGTCGTATCCGTATCGTGTACGACAATACGGTTAATGTAACATAAACGTATGGATAAAAAGGTAAGGTGGAATGATAAAAAAAATGTCTGTGTAAAGAAAATGAATGATTTTCGTTAATTGAATTGTATTGAACAAATTGTGTATATCTGTGCGAATTACATATCCAAGCTGATAAAGAGGATAATGAAATATATGAAGATGCGATAATATTTCGCACGTAACTTTAATGGAAAACTTATAAATCAATTATATGGTTTCATTTGCCATTATCACCCGTTAATCTAAAGTGGAGCGACGTAGTTAATGACAATAATGGCTTATTTATCGCAGTAATAAAATAGCCATTTCATTAACCTATTTATACCAATAAAATCGCCATGTACAATCCGTCCGATAAACAAATCTACAGTGATTCATACGCATTTCTGTTATCAGCCATATTAAGTATAATGTTGTTTTACGTAATCATGCTAATTAGAAATAACAAAAAATAATATAAATGAACATGATTTAATTATAAAATTTCATATGTAATATTTAGAGAGATACATCGGCGTATGGCACTTTACGAGATTATCATACACATACTTATCAATAACAGATGTATCGATAATTACCATCGTATCGTTAAACAATATCAAATTAAAGTTTGATAAGGAATCAATGTAACTTCAAATTTTCCACAATATATATAGCAAACGTTTCTAACAAAATATAACCACAGAAAGACAATTTGTTCATTTCTTTTTAATTTGCAACGAAATTTGAATAGAATTATAATTGTCACGAATAGGAGAGAGATAAAACAAATTCAATGATACATCTCGCAATATTTTAAAATTATACTGAAAAACTTTCTCACAAATCACTAAAACAAATCACATTTATATTACATAAACTAATAAAAACAAGAATATATATATAATGTGAATAAATCTTTTAACTCACTAATTTCACAAAATTATAGATAATACATAAAATTTAGGGTGCCCTACCCTAAGTATTATTTTAGCGACATGTAAATGAGCAAAGAATTAAAATTAGTCTGATAAACGAGTAAACGGTCAATATGACTCAATTAACGATATTTAATTTTTATTTACATAAATATAAAAGCTTTGCGATAAGCGAATATGCGACATCAATTAGGACTTATCAGCGGACACCGATAGCTAATCGAAACAGCAATCTTATCTTTCGGATAAGAAGTGCGACGTGCGAATTAAGCATTATCAAATTGTTAATTATTTTTTACCAAAGAGAGACGCAAAAGCACATAGAGTGCTTTCTTCTCTCTTGCACCTATACTTGAACTTGCTAATTTATTCTGAATTCTTGATTATCGAAAAAGTCGCGAAATCTAATAGACTGCCAATCAGCATTACCAAATGAGAGAATAGTTATCTACACTTTGTACAATCGCGCGACGTTTACACCGTTCAAAGTGTATAAATCTGTCGACTTAATAGGATCATCGCCATTTATGCAAACACTTTTTTAGACGAATATTAATTCTTTTCAAATATCTTGCGCGAAATGAATCTAGTTTAATATTTTTAAATATACCTCAACTCCGAACTCATTAATTTTTAAATGTTAAATTCAATAATAAGATTTTTATTAAGACCGACATGAAATTAAATACTAAGTATAAGCATATTCAAGCCTATAACGGTCAAAGCTAGAGCTTCTCAATGCCTAAATAATTCACAATGAATTATCTATATCCTATATATGTACATGCATATATACTATATTTTAAGTTAAGGCCTCGGTGGTCTAATGGTTCGTACAGAATACAAGAGATCCGAGTTCTCGGCCGAGGTAATATTTTTTGCAATAAATTTATTTAAGGTTTTCAGCACATTAACACTCTTATAATATGATATCAGATCGAAGAATGAGAATTTGCTTGTCAATTTAATTTAATTTGTGATATTATTGCAGTAGTTTAATTGCGTTTGAAAAAGTCCGGAAAAATTTCGGTGCGCAGTTTGAATAACTACAAAAATATAGTATATATGCATGTACATATATAGGATATAGATAATTCACTGTGAATTATTTAGGCATTGAGAAGATCTAGCTTTGACCGTTATAGGCTTGAATATGCTTATACTTAGTGTTAAATTCAATGACATAATTATAAGATCGCTGCACTTATCGCTAATACGACATATGTGATTTGTTTGCGTATTACTTAGCAATATTATTTTTCGATTGTTATAATATTTTTTAAAGATATGATCCCACAAATTTGTTTTTAAAGGTCATTCTCGAGTAAAAGAGGTTTTATGAATTTATTTTCGAACGGCGATACGGAGAATTCTCGCTTATCGTGACGGAGCATAATCGATGGTTAAAAATCGTTTTATGTTTGCTCGGTAGCAAGAGGGTGACAGAAAGTTACCTCTGTATATGCCAGAGGTCCACAGTATGATATACATATATATTTGCTACCTGCATGGACCCTGATATATCGACAGTGGCGTAGAATACATTAATATCCAAGGATTCATATAAACAGTAACGAACTATAAGATAATCATGAATCGCATTTTGCATATCACAATTTATGTGTTTGTAATTAAAATATTGCAATAAAGAAGAAATATTTTAAAACATAAGAAGAATATGCAAAAATAGTTGTCCAATATAACTTTTATGAGAAATTAAGAACACGTGATATAATAAAAAATACATAAATAAAAATATAAAATAAAAACAAGAAGTCAAGTATTAATATAAAGTAAATTACAACAAACCATAAATTTCTTCTAACGTATCATCTAAATTTATATCGTTAGGATTTTTTTCTAACAATTAAATTTATTTTTTATAATAATAAATAAAATTATATATTTAAGGTAAAATAATTAAGATAAAAATAGAAATAATTTTACATTTTATCTTCCAGAAAAATTCGATAAAATAAAGAATTCAGTGAATATAGCAGATTAACCCCCTTTTTTAAGCATTTGGAAAAATTTAAGTTTTCTCAAAATTTTCTCTTAATTTTCTCAAAGTCTTAGAAAAGTAATTCGAACTACTGCCGTGTGCACCGTGTTAAGCTTTCAAAATATATTCTAAGGGGACAGCATGTGTGTCCACGACACTGATGCGATAACATTACGGGAGTACGTAGAAACGTATCGAGAGGAGAGTGAAAACGAGTATTCCGTGAGTGTGCTGGACGTGCTTCGGCCCTTAAGTAAACACTCTTTCGTCTCTTATTTGGCTACATACGAGCAAACGAGGAGAGCGAACCATTTACCTTCCAAGCACAATGTTCGTGGTGGGACCACGAAGCGGACGACATCGGGTGATCCATCATTTTTCGATTGTTAAACGCCTCAAGTATCTAGACGCGACGAGTATCTTCACGCATCTACATCGAATTATTATCAATTTTTGCATCGTTGAAGGATCTTTTCCAAGTTTTAAATGTATAATCGCATTCTAAGTAATAGTCGCGTATATGTACGTATATATATATATATATATATGTGTGTGTGTATGTATTTAAATGCTGTACGCTTAATAATTATAAAAAATGAATATTTGAGGAAAAAAAATTAGAATGTAAGATAACAATATGAGGTACCAAAGAATTTTTATCCAACAAATAAAGAGATATACCTATTATATGTGTAATGATCTATAAAATATGTGTTTGTATTTTATTATGTCAGACTTATATGATAAGATAAAATATTTAATATAATAGTTCAGAAACCGAAGAATATTTCACATCCCTAATTTCTACTCTATTGTGATTAATGTATTTTAAGTATTTTAATTTTAGAGAACACGTTGATTCTTTTGCCACGATTGTTGAACGATAATCGTAATACTAATTACAAAGCATTTTAAAATTTAAAGAAATATTTATAACCATTACACGCATTGTTACCCGACTGATAATCAATTATTCGTTCACTGATGTAAGAAACAACCGATAAGAGGAACGATTACTCGCAAACGGGGTGTGATACCTATTAGACGACTATTAGGGATCTGATAACGCAACACGTATTATTGATACAATACTTCATTGCATGATGCTATCCAAACGGATATTCACTAATACGCATATCTCTGATTACATATTTTTCAGATAATCAGATATGCGCTATAATTAATTTCAATGACTTCGATCATTGCCATGATAAGAAATATTTTAATTATAAATGTGTATATCTATTCTCTTTCTTTGAAAATTATATATAACATATATTTTATTATTATATAGATATAATAATATAGTATATACATATATAAATTTATGTGTAATTAACCAGTCTAAAATTAATCAATATGGAAAGTTAAAGGATAAATGTAAGAAACAGAAGAAAAATCGCGGTAGTTTAACATTTATTTATAGAACGAGAAAACTTACAATATAAGAAACGGGTTAATCCGAGGAGTTTACTCAAATAATTCGAAAGGTTAAGTTCTAGAGGATATTTCGATCAAAAAAGAAGTTTGATTGAATGAAAGAAATATATCAGTTTCCAATTCACGGATAATTTGCTCTCTCGTAATTCAGTACCTCAGTTTCTACCTCTATTTTCCTAATATCGAAGATATTAAGACAATAATTTGTAGACTGGAATATAATTCTCATGAACCATCATGTTACGGATTATGTAATAAAATAAGATTATAGTTCGAAAGAGATAAAACGGTTTTACCATTTTCTTCAAATTGAGTCTTGCGAACTTACAGTAGGTGGTCATCGGACTTGAGCCACAGTTAAATTAATGACACGATAATATCGATTACAGTCTTGATATCCGTCGCGCGGATACCAAGAATCCCCAAGAAGACGCCGCGGAATCGTTCATCTGCTTGCACCCTTGCCACATTTTCACGCCTATTTGCTTCTCCTTCAGACTTCCACGGTCACGTGGAGAACCTTCGTGCGTCTCTTCACATCTCTTTCTATATCTCTCTCGCGCCGATCCTTCACGCAAGCTCTGATTGGTCGAGGGGGAAACTCCAGGGTGGCATTGCTATCCCCGTTGCACTCGATGGAAGTACCTCGCTGTATCTCACCCCCGCCGAAGGATCCGTGGGTGTGTAGCTCGGACACGCCCGACCCGCGGTGGGCGTAGTCAAAAGCCAGCTGCAGCGATTCTATCTAGTGGGAGAAGCTTTTTCGGCGGACACGCGGTCACTCGCGACGTCACTTTGCGACGCGACGCCGAGCCGCTTGCTCGTGTCGTCGGCTTCGTGTGAAGATTGTGACTCGTTTAATCGCGAAATCGATCGGTTGCGAAGGACGATTATCGATCCATCAAGTGCGTATAACCGAACTATGAATCAGTTAATAATCGCTTCAATGACATGGCCATGTAATGACGTTCAAAATTGTGCAAAACGTTGCTGAGATTTACGCAGCTACACCTACTAGATCATCTATAATCAATTGATTTAAGGAATTACAATCATCGCATGAAGACTTCGTTATAAGAGTTAGTTTGCGTCAAGTGTTGATGTTGAAGATCATCCTGGTACATAGGTACCTGCTCAATCAGTCATTATTGTTTTTTTAGACATTTTTATGTACAATTCGTTTGAATCAGTGATTAGAACACGAATCATTATATTGCTCAAGTGACTAAATTAAATTCCAATAGTGTTGACATTGCAAGAACATAATAACATCAGAAAATATGTGTTAAAGATCTACAGTGATCACAGGATATGGCAGCTATGCATTACAACGCGCAGATGGTTTCAGAAGACTTGCATCAGCATCCGCGACATCTCTATAACCTTCAACAAAGACTACAAGATCCTGGATCTTCGCCCAGATCGGAGGACGCTCGATCGCCGCTGGACAGTCGAGTGAGATCGCTCGAAGAAGTGCGTTTCGTGGGTGCCAGATCACCAGACGTGGAAGATAGAGTAATCAGATATCATGAAGATGCCGGAAGTAAACGTTTCCCTAAAGACCATACGGGTCCTGTTTTTTTCCAGGACTCGGAGAACTCTTCCAGAAAATGTTTTAGCGATGAAATAGCGACAAGTCGTTGTCGCGAGCCAGAAAGTTCTCCTGGAAGGACGTCCTCGCCGCAAAATTACATTCTCAGCTCATCTAATCAACACAATAGCTCTATTGGTAAAACGTCCTTCTGCATCGATGCACTTCTGGGTCGCGCCACAAAGCAGAATGAGATAGAACAGTCGGCCGATCGACAAAAATCGTTCTCCAGAAATCACGGTGTCCAATCTGATGGTCTGAATCTTGGTAGCATTCAGGAACGGGAATCTCCCAACGCAATAAGATGCTCTGGAGATCAAAGAACCGCCTTGAGAAACTCTCTAAATCCTTTCATTCAGCATCATGAATCCGATTCGCCCAGTTTGGAAACTCGAGAGAGACACTCTTCCAATCGTGAGACTGTTCTTGGTCTCCATTCCAGTGATTCCGGCATGTCTGTCCAAAGGAATCAGTTCAGGCCTGAAACGGGGACCAGCAATTATCGGAACGATCGGCTCGAAAACGTCGAGGATGATACGTCGGTTGACGTGGACCCTACGCGAACCGGAAGCGCCAGTCCCGGAAGCAACGCAAGTCGCAGTCCGGCTTCTAGTCCTCCAATATCCCCCGGTTCAGAGGATCCGTCCAGTAACGGGATGCTAAGCCATCAGAGCCTTGCGTCCGGGCCCTACGGCGTGGGCGCGGCGGTGGTCAGGCAGAATCAGGGCCTTCTACTACATCCTGCGGGACCACTCATTCATCCCGGAGGATTGTACTATCATCCGGCTAGCGGTAGCGCCTTCCACTCGATACACAAGGAGGGTCAGCCGGTCGGCCATCCCCAATCTGGAGGGCCTCATCCTCAGCAGCATCACATCCATCCACTCCAGCTCGAGTGGTTTGCTCGGACCGGCATGTTATACCCGAGACTTCCCGCGGATTTGGCCGGTGAGTAGATTGACGCAATTAATCTAATTAACACAATGGCTGTTTCGAATGTCTTCATGTTATTGAATCGTTGCAGCTCTTGATAATTATTATATGAAATATACAGAAAAGAAAAATAATATTTCGCGACAATAAAACAAATTTTATGTCGAAGAAAATTTAAGACATTTAAAAATTTTATTGTGTCTAAAAAAGGAGTATATTTAAATTCATATCTAATAATAGATACCATTGATAAAATTTTTAGCAATACTGAGAGAAAAATTATAAGAAATTAGTTTACTTATTAAGTATTTTAAATTATAACAATAATTTTTGTCAATAAATAGTAAAAAATTTTAAAAGACGCATGTATCTATATCTGTGAGTGAATTACAAATTTAATTGATAATATGAAAATACTTTAAATTGCATCATTATCTACAAAAACATACATCATGTCCATCAAAAAGAACTTATCGAAATGCTGATGCTTGTAATTAATTGAATATCATAATGACCACCGCACCGAAGAACAATACAAGCAATTAATCGCATGATATCTAATGAAAATCGCAATAATTATCATCGCTATAAAAAACAACGTAAATTGAAATCCGCTATTTTATGATAAGATATCATTCATATGAGTGTTTAAGTTATACAATAGTAAAAAGAAAGTGAAAAATAACGATAAATAAATAATAATAAATCATATATTTTAAGTAATATTTAATTATCATGATATGGCAGAGAATTTTTAATTCGATTATTTGATAAAAATGTCATAATGAAATAATTTTAAGAATTTTATTTAAAAAACTTCTATAAAAGTTTTATCTCAAGATAAAAAAATACAATTCCTCGTTTCTCGATCTATGCTTTAAGCATTATATATTATTTACAGTAAATACGAAAAAGGTACACATTTAATTTTCAAAAGGGGAATTTCTGAATCCAATTTCCGAGTCGCATGATTTTTATCATAATCTAGAATAAGATTACAAGCACAGTTGGAAGGTGCTATTGCAACAGACTATTTGACCTTCATGTTAAAACCATTAATCCTGTTTCGATGCTTGATAAATTAATGATTCGATAATAATTTGTGAGGAAATCGAGAATTGCCGATAACAGTCGTTAAAGTCGATAACGATCCTCATAAATCGCTCTTTCCTAAGCCGACAATGATGATGGCAGTGCCAATCCCAGAAAAAAACACGTTGATTGCGACTTTATCGCCGACCACGGATCTGCAACAAATAGCGCACGAGATAGCGCAAGAATAGGCGCGTGCGAATTCGTTTATTAAGAATGTATTATATGTATTTTTTTAAAAAGTTATGAAAAAACTAAATTTTTTTATATTGTATTGAAAGTAATACAAAAAGTTTAGTAGCAATTTAAAATGTAGATAAAAAATTATTTCTATTAGAAGTAGACATGTATTTTTTAAAAATAATTAAGATAAAAGACAGTTTAAATTATAAAATTGTATTGTTAAATCTATTAATTATTAACCTTACTGAATAGTTTTATGTATATATATCATAGTCATTTTTGGATAGTCATTATGGAGAGTATAAATTTTCAATTCACAATTCCTGTCACTTTTGGCAGACTATACATCTAATTCTAATACATCCTTCAGAATGTTTAAAATTAAATTTAAAATTAGTTAATAAGAACTTATAGCGATATTTAAGTATCTATTTTCTTGATATACCTATAGTAAATAACGTTTGCAATTACAATACATTTCATAATTGCAAACAAATAATGAAATCTTTTCTGTAAATTTCTATTAAAATTTACTTTAATGAGAATCTAATTCATCGCTTGGTAATCAACGAAATGTCGAGCACACATGATGCTTGCAATCAAATTTTCATGAAAGAAAAAAGAAAAAATTAAACTTCCTCGTCGGAAAATTCGCGGGATCAAGGGAGACGCGTATTGCGCAAAATCGAAATTCCTTGCATGGGTGAGTAGATCGTCAAACGATATCGTCGATTGACGGTAACTCATGCGTGGGAGGTTGTGTTATGTTAGCTCTCGACGGCTATTACCAGCTATTAACTCGAAAGTGAGAGGCAACGTCGAAAGACAGATTGCCGCTGCGATGAGCAGATAGTACATGTTTACGTGTCTAATGTACCGCTCCACCAGACCATATTGGCCGACTACGCAAATTTTATGATCTCGATAACGGTGATATGACGTTTGCAACTATCCTCGAACATAAATCCTTGAAATTATTTTAAAAATAACTAATGTAAAAATATCAGATATCAATTGTTCAAAAAAGGGTAAAGTCATCGTTTTTGCTAACCGAGAAGTGAAATGTATACGGTTTTCATAGATTTTGGGTTGCACAGAATCACGTGGAATAATCAGTTTCCGATAAACATGAAGAGAACATACGTAAAAATGTGAATGAGTAAATAAGCATAACATTTTTGCCATAAAAATGAGACACATAATGATCGTTTTTAATATTTTAACTTTCAAAAATATATGACATATATATAACATCAAATATATAACATTTTATTACGATTGAAATAGAGGAGGAAACAAACGTATGAAAACTCTAGCCTCTCAGAGCTTAGTCGTGGACTGAACTGACATAAATCGTAGACTGAAAACAGACACTTCAATCTCATACGCTTAAACTAGAGATATAAATCTCAGTCCATTAATGACAATTTAATTGTCAATTGAATACAATTATAATTGACCTTTGATGTCAGTTCCATTCATACCGTCGGCATCAGCGTTAGTCGATGTGCACCTCAAGAAGGTTGCGCAATCAGATTTAGAGCCAAACATCATTTGGCCCTAAAAAGGAGTGATTCAAATTTATATTTCAAGATCCGGCGATTATTTGTGTGTTCCTGGTGTTCGCGAGCGCTTGTACGGTTGGGGGCAAAAATCGACGACTTTTATCCTTTCTTAGTCATTTTCCATTATGCACATGGATCGAAAATTAAATACTTAATAATTATATTCTTTTTCTATATTATAAAAAGATAATTTTATTATAGGAAATGAATTTCTTTTAAGAGAGTCAGCTATCTTTCATTAAAATTCCTCGGAAATTTTTGCACAACCTATCTTGAATAACATTTCATCAAATAAATTTCGTCAATTTTTAATTAAACTTTCGCAATTCTTTCTGCAAAATGGGGAAGATGCATCCTTTCCAATTACCGTTTGTCCACAAAACCTTTATTCGCGAGATCAACGAACTGCATCGCTTGCCAACTAATTCGCAAACCTTACCACGAATCACAGAAACTGTCTGAGAAATCCGAAGAAGGAAAAGACGAAGGTAAAAAGGAAAGGTGGTACTAAGTGGCGGTGGAGAAATTTGGAAGGTAAAAGGCAAAGGCTTGAGGGAGGTTGGGGGTGCAACAAGGGGTCTGGTTACCACGGTAAATTTCGCGCTCGGAAAAAAGAGCCGTGGCCACGTTGTCAGGCCAATCAGTCGAGGGCTTTTATCGAACAAATTGGTCAGTGAACGTATGGCGATGGCGGCGGCGGATACCCCGGGACGGGGGGGAGGAAGGGTAGCAGAAATGAGAGGCGGAGTGGCGGCGGGTACGCCGCGGACACAAGTGGCGAACGGTGACGGGTGCGCGGGGTATTTCCTGTCAGATGATCCTGATTGGTAGTTGCCGAGCAATCCAGCGTCGACCAAAAAAGGCGAAAAAAATCGAGCGGTAGCGTAAAACAAGCGCAAAAAAGGGAAAACGCAAAAAAAAGAGCGAGGAACAGAGAGGGCGCATATATGGGCGCGCGTGTGGCACGAAATAAAACGCGCGTCGAATACATTGAATGTGCCCCTGCCGCTACCACCCCCACGGCATGCTCGATGGAGGCCATCGTCGGTACACGGTTCGACTTGTTAAAAATTGCCGGCGGCCGCACGGACCACCCCCGCGCGACATTCTGTAAATAACGTGGGGAATAGGAATGATCGGGGGACGAGGGCGCGGAACAGCGAAGGGGGAGGATGATGCGAGCTTTTATTTGCGGAATATTTGTCGCGCGTTATGCCCGCGCGCGGCGACGCTACGACAACACCATGTTTCATCTATCCCGTGCCGCGCGTAACGGCGTATCGAAATTTAACTAGCGCGCTATAAGCGGGATGTGTGCACGTGTCAGGGCCCGCGTATTGCACGATGTACCCCGTGCCCGAACCGACACCCCCGCCACCCACCGCACCCCAAACCTCACGTCACCGTTGGCTGCTAGATAGTTATCCATATCGCGTTACGAATGGATGGCCCGTACCGCGGCCGCTCTAATTAGCGCGGTTCTGCGGCCATCGATTGCCGCCACCGAATGGAATAGCCATTGAAACGGCAAAACATCATCGTTACTATTACGATCATATTACTGGAATCATACGAGTACTAGGTGCGAACACCTTAGAGACAAATTATTTTATTTCGGAATATGTCTAGAAAGATAGATAAAGGGTTGAGCTAAAATAATAAAAAATTATTTTTAGAAACTTTGATCGAATACTTATTGGAAATACTTTATAGTTAAAAATTTTGATAACCATCTGGATGATGAAAATAATTTGATAGTATAGGACATAAGAAATATAAGTTTTAGAATTATTTGTAATCGATCAAATTTATTTATTTTTTACAAACGGCCCTTAATTGTTATTCTACGACTTGCAAGTTACATTTATAAAAATATTACTTTTTTTGTTAAGTATAATGATATAAAATGGAGTTAAAGACTATTGTATGCTATACATTCCCATATGCATTTAATAAAATTGCATCAAAGAAGCGTTAATGGGATAATTATGCAAACTACATTGTGTTCGCAAAAGCAACAAAGTCTTTCACTATGCACTGGCGTATCTATATAACATTTTAGATACTACATTTTTTTTTAGTTAGCATATGTATGCATCAATCAACAATGATCGACAGTAGTCAATAATTGGCTTTTGGATTAGCTTGCGAAACGTCATCGATTTTCCGATGGTGCGATAGTTATATAGGCACGCTAGCAATGATTAATCGTTCGCGCGAGTTGAAGTACAATTGTAATAATTACTGTCCCCCGCCAGGCACATCGGGAAGAAATAAATTATTCATCGCGAATTTATGGCCTTTTTATACGATACGCACGCGTTGAGAAAATCCTTAAGCGTTTTAACGATATTAATTGCAGGTACCGATATCAACGGCAAATATATAAATAATCGCGGAGGGCGCGATAAATCTCGCATGCGATAAAACTGCTAACACATGACTTTTATTTTCACTGTTATTTTACATATTTTAATTCCAATGATTTAATGACGGCAAATGTTTAATTTGCCGATTATGGAAATACAAAATTTTCCGCGCTGACATTTTATTTCGTGCGTTCGAATGCTTCTTATTTCGCAATACTGCCGGTAACATTATTCTAAAGGTAGCATTATCAAATTTAATATAAATAAATATTGTACGAACTTTAAATATACATAAACAAGAGCGTAAAATAGTTTTTAATTAAATTATATCATTTTGATATGGAAAAAAATGTTATCACAATAACAGAATTTGCCATATGTGAGCATTTTCTCATTTCTTGGGAAATCTCTCTCCCATGTAAATGTAAATCGAGTTACAAATTCCTCTCTAATGGCCTGTGAAGGTCTGTGAAGATATTTTTTCAAGTTAATGGGGAGACTCTTAGTAGAAGGTACAAACGAAATTAAGGGTGTGGTTTTATTTGTCGAAGGGCGTCGAAGAAAAAACAGCATTGCCATTTCCTTTTAGCGCCAAGATATCGCAAAGTGAAATTAAATATCTTGAAAATGAACACCGTAGTTTGGCAGCCGTTTTTATGGCGTTCACTCTAATCGTGCGTGTTTCTGTTTTTACGTACCGTCACTTGTATTTGCAGAGAATCAAATATTTGTTAAAAATGAATGAAATAATTTCCAATGAAATTGTTTTACTTCTACGAACATCGTATATTAATAATGTAAAGTCGAATAACAATGGATAAATTTATTCATCCATTTTCGTGCGTAATTTATTCGTAAAATAAAAATTTCTTATTCTTTTCTTTACAATACATAAAAAAATATACTATTTAAATTCATCTTGCAATATTAACTTTTCTTCTTTAAATAAAATCGAGCTATAAGGGATGAAAGATAATATATCTCACGTTTCTTCAAAATAAATCCAAACTAGCGTTCTATTTAACTATTCTATTATCAATAATCACTCAAATATTCGTACTTCGTGGTATATTTTATTGAGTGAACCGAGTTTTCACCAAATCGACATTGTTCGGCCGAGGAAAACAAGCAGCCTCCCCTCGAGGAACCGCAATTAAGGAGGATTCGTTTCTTTACGGACAGTTCGATCGACAATTTGGCTTAAATCGACTTGACGAACCGTAAAGGTAGCGGCGTGACGATACGGCCCGAATCTCGTTTTTTTTTTCTGTTTCTCCTTTCTCTCTTTTTTTCGAACCGATCCTGCCGTCCATACGAACGGAGAGAAACAATGGCGAGGAGATGGCGGCGGAAACTCTACTAACAAAAGGGGGATGATACTCGGGAGACAGAGAGCGCGCGCGCGAGGGGTTGGCGGATGATTTAATTAGTTAATTGTGCGTCATTCATCCGTCTATTCATCCCCTTCACAGCCTCCCACGTCCCGGCATGCTCTGCCACCGCCGTCACCATACCGTTCCCATGGCAACTCCGCGGACTTATAGTCCGTTTAAACGGCCAATTTCGCGTTTCCGTCGGAGACTCGCGAGCGGAAGCCACCCATCCAGGCCGCATTACAGATTTTACCTTTTACAATATGAACGTACAATATCACAGTAATACGATAATTACGAAAATATTATATTAATATAATAATAAATATGTGTCGTGTTACCGATATATAAATATAATATATAATATAAATATAATAGGCCACATGATAACAAAAACAATTAAAAAATAACACTAAAGCAATCTAATTAAATCGCGTGAACACACGGAAGAAACTTCTCTTGGATCGTACTGTCACCCTTTGTGTTCTACGCTCTAACATATGGCGCACCGATTGCGGGGGATTAATTCTATTTGTCCGGAATTTACAGCATTCCTATTAATTCGACCGCAGCGCTTATGGTGTTCCAGATAGCTAGGTTTACGCGGCTGATTGCGTGGGTTATCGCCACGTTATCTACTTCTAGGGAGATTTAATCGTGTATTCATTTAAAATTACGCGATAAGAAAGTTCAATAAGAACTAAAGAGAAAGGAAGGACACACAGCATATGCACAATCCGGGATTAATGCATTTGTATATTGATATATATGTTTTATCTAATCATTTTAAAATTGATATTATATCATATCAATTTTAGAATCATAATATCAATTTAGAATGATTAGGTAATACATGTATCAATATACAAACAATAATTGATGTGCACTGAAAGGAATCAGAAAGAAAAATTATACATGCACATTGAGAAAAATAGTCTGGTTGGATTAAGTAGTAATTTTGGTGGAAAATGGACGAATCAGAATTTTCTGGTTAAGTCTATTAGAATTATAGTTGAGATAATTAAAATTCTGATATAATTATTGATATAATTATTCTGATAAAAATAAGAATTTTAGTAAATTTTATCAGAAATATTGTATCAACCAGAATTCCAGTTATCTCAACTAAAATTCTAATAAATTTAAACAGAGAAAGTTCTGATTCATCCATTTTCAACTAGAAATTTTGTCAGTGCATGAACTAACGTAGGTACAGAAATTATAAGTGGCTCGAAAAAAAGTACAATTTTTATTAGTCATTTTGGAATTCTCATTCAACTTTATTAATCGCTTTTTAAATACACATATATATGCGATGTTATTATCATTTAAATTTATGAACGCGATAAAATAATTAAATAATAAAAATATTTATTGCTTAATACAATCAATAAAATTTTTTTATAAACGTATCTATTCCATATCTTTTCAACGCATATAAAATTCACACATAAAAAAAATGATACATAATTATAATGCAGCGTGTAAGAAAAAATTTCATATAATAAAATAAAAAACCGATATTTAATTAAAAGAAAACGATGTCCACGTTTAATCGTAAGAACAACATTAAGGCAAATTAAATCGAGGCTCATTTCCCCGTGCATGTCGCGTCGGAAATCGGGTTCATCGTAATGGTAGCGATTTCAACAATTCTCGCCAACATACGAGACCGCTCCGAAAACGACAAGTTGGCGTCGAGCGAATCAGCGTCGTTAGCAATTGACTTCTCGTTCGACCTCGGGGTCGCAACTACGACCTGATGTCGATGTTGTTTCCGGAACGGAGCTTGAAATTAAAGCTCGGAGTGCGGCAGAGAGCATGAACGGCGAGCGCGCGGATAGTTGGAAGTGGGAGAGAGTAAACCGATGCACTCGCTTATTCACTCACGAACGCACGCACGCACGCACGCACGGAGTATATATACATGTGGGTATATATACCGGAAGCCGG